>NW_027138352.1:600000-850000 GCF_035084215.1 Heptranchias perlo | reverse complement strand
GAGATATTTAATGAGTCCACCCCACTTTGTATTATACAGAATGTAATGTAAGATATGCACTGAGTCCACCCCACCTTGTATTATACAGAATGTAATGTAAGATATGCACTGAGTCCACCCCACCTTGTATTGTACAGAATGTAATGTAAGATATGTACTGAGTACACCCCAACATGTATTGTACAGAATGTAATATAAGATATGTACTGAGACCACCCCACCTTGTAATGAATAGAATGTAACACCAGATATGTTCTGAGTCCACCCCACCTTGTAATGTACAGCATGTAATTTTAGATATGTACTGAGTCCACCCCACCTTGTAATGTACCGAATGTAATATTAGATATGTACTGAGTCCACCCCACCTTGTAATGTACAGAATGTAATGTAAGATATGTACTGAGTCCACCCCACCTTGTAATGTACCGAATGTAATGTAAGATATGGACTGAGTCCACCCCACCTTGTAATGTACCGAATGTAATATTAGATATGTACTGAGTCCACCCCACCTTGTAATGTACAGAATGTAATGTAAGATATGTACTGAGTCCACCCCACCTTGTATTTTTCAGAATGTAATATAAGATATGTACTGAGTCCAGCCCACCTTGTAATGTATAGAATGTAACACAAGATATGGACTGAGTCCAGCCCACCTTGTATTGTACAGAATGTAATGTAAGATATGGACTGAGTCCACCCCACATTGTATTACACAGAATGTAATATAAGATATGGACTGAGTCCACCCCACCTTGTATTTTTCAGAATGTAATATAAGTTATGGACTGAGTCCAGCCCACCTTGTATTGTACAGAATGTAATGTAAGATATGGACTGAGTCCACCCCACAGTGTATTACACAGAATGTAATCTAAGATATGCACTGAGTCCAGCCCACCTTGTAATGTATAGAATGTAACACAAGATATGGACTGAGTCCACCCCACCTTGCATTTTTCAGAATGTAAGACAAGATATGCACTGAGTTCACCCCACCTTGCATTGCACAGAATGTAATATCAGATATGTACTGAGTCCACCCCACTTTGTATTGTACAGAATGTCGCATAAGTTATGTACTGAGTCATTTCCACCTTGTATTGTCCAGAATGTAATATAAGATATGTAATGAGTCCACCCCAGCGTGAATTGTCCAGAATGTAATATAAGATATTTAATGAGTCCACCCCACCTTGTATTATACAGAATGTAATGTAAGAGATGCACTGAGTCCACCCCACCTTGTATTATACAGAATGTAATATAAGATATGCACTCAGTACACCCCACCTTCTATTGTACAGAATGTAATGTAAGATATGTACTGAGTACACCCCACCTTGTATTGTACAGAATGTAATATTAGACATGTAATGAGTACACCCCACCTTGTATTCTACAGAATGTAATATGAGATATAGACTGAGTCCACCCCACCTTGTAATATACAGAATGTAATATAAGATATGTACTGAGTCCACCCCACCAGGTATTTTTTCAGGATGTAATATAAGATATGTACTGAGTCCACCACAACTTGTAATGTACAGAATGTAATATAAGATATGTATTGTGTCCACCCCACCTTGTATTGTACAGAATGTAATATAAGATATGTACTGAGTCCACCACAACTTGTAATGTACAGAAAGTAATCTAAGATATGTTCTGAGTCCACCCCACCTTGTAATGTACAGAATGTAATATAAGATATGTACTGAGTCCACCCCACCTTGTAATGTACAGAATGTAATTTAAGATATGTTCTGAGTCCACCCCACCTTGTAATGTACAGAAAGTAATATAAGATATGTTCTGAGTCCACCCCACCTTGTAATGTACAAAATGTAATATAAGATATGCACTGAGTCCACCCCACCGTGTATTATACAGAATGTAATATAAGATATGTACTGAGTGCACCCCACCTTGCATTGTGCAGAATGTAACATCAGATATGTTCTGAGTCCACGCCACCTTGTAATGTACAAAATGTAATATAAGATATGTAATGAGCCCACCCCACTTTGTATTGTACAGAATGTAATGTAAGATATGTAATGAGTCCACCCCACCTTGTATTATACAGAATGTAATGTAAGATATGCACTGAGTCCAGCCCACCTTGTATTTTAGAGAATGTCATATAATTTATGGACTGAGTCAACCCCACCTTGTATTTTACAGAATGTAAGACAAGATATGTACTGAGTTCACCACACCTTGTATTGTACAGAATGTAATATAAGATATGGACTGAGTCCACCCCACTTTGTATTGGACAGAATGTAATATAAGATATGTAATGAGTCCACCCCACTATGTATTATACAGAATGTAATGTAAGATATGGACTGAGTACACATCACCTTGTAATGTATAGAATGTAATACAAGATATGTACTGAGTCTACCCCACCTTGTAATGTATAGAATGTAATTTAAGATCTGCACTGAGTCCACCCCACCTTGTATTATACAGGATGTAATATAAGATATGGACTGAGTCCACCCCAGCCTGTATTTTACAGAATGTAACATAAGATATGTACTGAGTCAACCCCACCTTGTAATGTACCGAATGTAATATTAGATATGTGCTGAGTCCACCCCACTTTGTATTGTACAGAATGTCATATAAGTTATGTCCTGAGTCATTTCCACCTTGTATTGTACAGAATGTAACATCAGATATGTAATGAGTCCACCCCAGCGTGAATTGTCCAGAATGTAATATGAGACATTTAATGAGTCCACCCCACCTTGTATTATACAGAATGTAATGTAAGATATGCACTGAGTCCACCCCACCTTGTATTATACAGAATGTAATGTAAGATATGCACTGAGTACACCCCACCTTGTAATGTATAGAATGTAACAGAAGATATGTTGTGAGTCCACCCCACCTTGTAATGTACAGCATGTAATTTTAGATATGTACTGAGTCCACCCCACCTTGCAATGTACCGAATGTAATATAAGATATGTACTGAGTACACCCCACCTTGTAATGTACAGAATGTAATGTAAGATATGTACTGAGTCCACCCCAACTTGTATTGTGCAGAATGTAATATAAGATATGTACTGAGTCCACCCCACCTTGAAATGTACCGAATGTAATATAAGATATGTACTGAGTCCACCCCACCTTGTAATGTACAGAATGTCATTTAAGATATGGACTGAGTCCACCCCACCTTGTAATGTACAGAACGTAATGTAAGATATGTACTGAATCCACACCAGCTTGTATTGTACAGAATGTAACATGAGATATGCACTGAGTCCACCCCACCTTGTATTATACAGAATGTAATGTAAGATATGCACTGAGTCCACCCCACCTTGTATTGTACAGAATGTAATGTAAGATATGTACTGAGTACACCCCAACATGTATTGTACAGAATGTAATATAAGATATGTACTGAGACCACCCCACCTTGTAATGAATAGAATGTAACACCAGATATGTTCTGAGTCCACCCCACCTTGTAATGTACAGCATGTAATTTTAGATATGTACTGAGTCCACCCCACCTTGTAATGTACCGAATGTAATATTAGATATGTACTGAGTCCACCCCACCTTGTAATGTACAGAATGTAATGTAAGATATGTACTGAGTCCACCCCACCTTGTAATGTACCGAATGTAATGTAAGATATGGACTGAGTCCACCCCACCTTGTAATGTACCGAATGTAATATTAGATATGTACTGAGTCCACCCCACCTTGTAATGTACAGAATGTAATGTAAGATATGTACTGAGTCCACCCCACCTTGTATTTTTCAGAATGTAATATAAGATATGTACTGAGTCCAGCCCACCTTGTAATGTATAGAATGTAACACAAGATATGGACTGAGTCCAGCCCACCTTGTATTGTACAGAATGTAATGTAAGATATGCACTGAGTCCACCCCACCTTGTATTATTCAGAATGTAATATAAGATATGCACTGAGTTCAGCCCACATTGTATTGTACAGAATGTAATGTAAGATATGGACTGAGTCCACCCCACCTTGTATTATACAGAACGTAACATAAGATACGGATTGAGTCCAGCCCACCTTGTATTGTACAGAATGTAATATAAGATATGTACTGAGTCCACCCCACCTTGTATTATACAGAATGTAACATAAGATGCGGATTGAGTCCAGCCCACCTTGTATTATACAGAACGTAACATAAGATATGGACTGAATCCAGCCCACCTTGTATTGTACAGAATGTAATGTAAGATATGGACTGAGTCCACCCCACCTTGTATTGTACCGAATGTAATATAAGATATGTACTGAGTCTGCACCACCTTGTATTATACAGAACGGAACATAAGATACGGATTGTGTCCAGCCCACCTTGTATTATACAGAACGTAACATAAGATATGGACTGAATCCAGCCCACCTTGTATTGTACAGAATGTAATGTAAGATATGGACTGAGTACACCCCGCCTTGTATTATACAGAACGTAACATAAGATACGGATTGAGTCCAGCCCAACTTGTATTGTACAGAATGTAATATAAGATATGGACTGAGTCCACCCCACCTTGTATTGTACAGAATGTAATATAAGATATGTACTGAGTCCACCCCACCTTGTATTTTACAGAATGTAATATAAGATATGGACTGAGTCCACCCCACTTTGTATTGGACAGAATGTAATATAAGATATGCACTGAGTCCACCCCACCTTGTGATGTACAAAATGTAATATAAGATATGTGCTGAGTCCACCCCACTTTGTATTGTACGGAATGCCATATAAGTTATGAAATGAGTCCACCCCACCTTGTATTATACAGAATGTAATGTAAGATATGGACTGAGTCCACCCCACCTTGTATTGTACAGAATGTCATATAAGTTATGGACTGAGTCCACCCAACCTTGTATTTTACAGAATGTAATATAAGATATGTACTTAGTCCACCCCACTTTGTATTGTACAGAATGTAATATAAGATATGTAATGAGTCCACCCCTCCTTGTATTTTACAGAATGTAAGACAAGATATGTACTGAGTTCACCACACCTTGTATTGTACAGAATGTAATATAAGATATGGACTGAGTCCACCCCACTTTGTATTGGACAGAATGTAATGTAAGATATGTCCTGAGTCCACCCCATCTTGTAATGTACCGAATGTAATATAAGATATGTACTGAGTCCACCCCACCTTGTGTTGTGCAGAATGTAATATAAGATATGGACTGAGTCCACCACACCTTGTATTGTACAGAACGTAATGAAAGATATGTACTGAGTCCACCCCACCTTGTAATGTACCGAATATAATATAAGATATGTACTGCGTCCACCACACCTTGTAATGTACAAAATGTAATGTCAGATATGTTCTGAGTCCATCCCACCTTGTAATGTACAGAATGTAATTTAAGATATGTACAGAGTCCACCCCACCTTGTAATGCACAGAACGTAATGGAAGATATGTACTGAGTCCACCCCACCTTGTATTATTCAGAATGTAAGATAAGATATGTACTGAGTACACACCACCTTGTATTGTAGAGAATGTAATATTTGACATGTAATGAGTACACCCCACCTTGTATTGTACAGAATGTAATATGAGATATGGACTGAGTCCACCCCACCTTGTATTGTACAGAATGTAATTTTAGATATGTACTGAGTCCACCCCACCTTGTATTATACTGAATGTAATATAAGATACGTACTGAGTACACCCCACCTTGTATTGTACAGAATGTAACATAAGATATGGACTGAGTCCACCACACCTTGTATTATACAGAACGTAACATAAGATATGTACTGAGTCTGCACCACCTTGTATTTCACAGAATGTAACACAAGATATGTACTGAGTCCAGCCCACCTTGTATTGTACAGAATGTAATGTGAGATATGGACTGAGTCCACCCCACCTTGTATTATACAGAATGTAATATAAGATATGGACTGAGTCCACCACACCTTGTATTGTACAGAACGTAATGAAAGATATGTACTGAGTACACCCCAACTTGTATTGTACAGAATGTAATATAAGATATGTGCTGAGTCCACCCCAGCTTGTATTGTACAGAATGTAATATAATATATGTACTGAGTCCATCCCACCTTGTAATGTACAGAATGTAATATAAGATATGCACTGAGTCCACCCCACCTTGTAATGTACAGAATGTAATATAAGATATGTTCTGATTCCACCCCACCTTGTAATGTACAGAATGTAATTTAAGATATGTTCTGAGTCCACCCCACCTTGTAATGTACAGAAAGTAATATAAGATATGTACTGAGTCCACCTCACCTTGTATTGTGCAGAAAGTAATATCAGATATGTTCTGAGTCCACCCCACCTTGTAACGTACAAAATGTAATATAAGATATGTACTGAGTGCACCCCACCTTGCATTGTACAGAATGTAACATAAGATATGTTCTGATTCCACCCCACCTTGTAATGTCCAAAATGTAATATAAGATATGCACTGAGTCCACCCCACCTTGTATTATACAGAATGTAATATAAGATATGTACTGAGTGCACCCCACCTTGCATTGTACAGAATGTAAGATAAGATATGTTCTGAGTCCACCCCACCTTGTAATGTCCAAAATGTTATATAAGATATGTACTGAGTACACCCCACCTTGTATTATACAGAATGTAATATAAGATATGGACTGAGTGCACACCACCTTGTAACGTACAAAATGTAATATAAGATATGGACTGAGTCCACCCCACCTTGTAATGTACAAAATGTAATATAAGATATGGACTGAGTCCACCCCACCTTGTAATGTACAAAATGTAATATAAGTTATGGACAGCAAGAGCCCAGAACTCCCTCCCTCTCTCTCTCTCCCTCTCTCGTTCTCCCTCCTCCCCTCTCTCTCTCCCTCTCTCTCTCTCCCTCCCTCCCTCTCTCTCTCTCCCTCCCACTCCCTCTCTCACTCTCTCTTTTTCCCTCCCTCCCTCTCACTCCCTCTCTCACTCTCCCTCTCTCTCCCTCCTTCTCTCCCTCTCTCTCTCCCTCCCTCCCTCTCTCTCTCTCCCTCCCACTCCCTCTCTCACTCTCTCTTTTTCCCTCCCTCCCTCTCACTCCCTCTCTCTCACTCCCTCTCTCTCACTCCCTCTCTCTCACTCCATCTCTCCCTCTCCCTCTCTCCCTCTCTCTCCCTCTCTCTCTCTCCCTCTGTCTCTCTCCCTCTCTCTCTCCCTCCCTCTCAACCCTCTCCCACTCTCACACTCCCCCCCTCTCTCTCTCTCTCTCACCCTCTCAACCCTCTCCCTCTCTCACACTCCCCCCTCTCTCTCTCCCTCTCTCTCTCCCTCTCTCTCTCCCCCTCCCTCCCTCTCTCTCTCTCCCTCCCACTCCCTCTCTCACTCTCTCTTTTTCCCTCCCTCCCTCTCACCCCTCTCTCTCTCCCTCTCTCTCTCCCTCTCCCCCCTTCTCTCGCTCCCTCTCTCCCTCCTTCTCTCCCTCTCTCTCTCCCCCCTCTCTCTCTCCCTCTGTCTCTCTCCCCCCTCTCTCTCCCTCTCAACCCTCTCCCTCTCTCACACTCCCCCCCTCTCTCCCCCCTCTCTCTCCCTCTCCCCCCTCTCTCTCCCTCTCACCCCTCTCCCTCTCTCACACTCCCCCCCTCTCTCTCCCTCTCTCCCCCTCTCACCCCTCTCCCTCTCTCACACTCCCCCACTTGCACAGAATCTCTCCCTAATCCAAGTCTGCAGCTTGTTTCTCCCCTGCCTTTCCTCTGAATGCCTCTAACCGGTGCCGCACTGCCTATCTGAGCTGCTCAGTGTTTGCTGCAGGGTCCAACCCTCCCCTGGGTGTGTTTTCTCTTCTGTCCCTGGGCCCCGCACACACCTGCTCTGGACATTGTTGCAACTTTTGTTCGGTCAGTTGCTGTCAGCGAAAGGTCAACAGCTTTTCCCTCAACTGTTTTCTCTTGTTTGAATTAGCAGCTCGCCCCTCCCTGTTCGATCTCTCCCCCTCCCTGTTCGATCTCTCCCCCTCCCTGTTCAATCTATCCCCCTCCCTGTTCAATCTCTCCCCCTCCCTGTTCGATCTCTCCCCCTCCCTGTTCAATCTCTCCCACACTCTGTGAAATATTCCCCTCTGTGTAATATTCACCTCTGTGTCAGTTATGTACTGAGTCCACCTTGTAATGTACAGAATGTAACATAAGATATGGACTGAGTCCACCCCACCTTGTAATGCACAGAATGTAATATAAGATATGGACTTAGTCCACCTCACCTTGTAATGCACAGAATGTAATATAAGATATGGACTGAGTCCACCTCACCTTGTATTGCACAGAATGTAATATAAGATATGGACTGAGTCCACCACACCTTGTATTATAAAGAATGTAATATAAGATATGGACTGAGTCCACCTCACCTTGTAATGCACAGAATGTAATATAAGATATGGACTGAGTCCACCACACCTTGTATGATAAAGAATGTAATATAAGATATGTACTGAGTCCAGCCCACCTTGTATTGTACAGAATGTAATATAAGATATGGACTGAGTCCACCCCACTTTGTAATGTACAGAATGTAATATAAGATATGTACTGAGTCCACCCAACCTTGTAATGTACAGAATGTAATTCAAGATATGTACTGAGTCCACCCCACCTTGTATTGTACAGAATGTAATTTTACATATGTACTGAGTCCACCTCACCTTGTAATGTTCAGAACGTAATGTAAGATATGTACTGAATCCACACCAGCTTGTCATGTTCAGAATGTAATATCAGATATGTACTGAGTCTACCCCACCTTGTAATGTACCAAATGTAATACAAGATATGTACTGAGTCCACCCCACTTTGTATTGTACAGAATGTCATATAAGTTATGTACTGAGTCATTTCCACCTTGTATTGTACAGAATGTAACATCAGATATGTAATGAGTCCACCCCAGCGTGAATTGTCTAGGATGTAATATGAGATATTTAATGAGTCCACCCCGCTTTGTATTATACAGAATGTAATGTAAGATATGCACTGAGTCCACCCCACCTTGTATTATACAGAATGTAATGTAAGATATGCACTGAGTCCACCCCACCTTGTATTGTACAGAATGTAATGTAAGATATGTACTGAGTACACCCCAACATGTATTGTACAGAATGTAATATAAGATATGTACTGAGTCCACCCCACCTTGTATTTTTCAGAATGTAATATAAGATATGTACTGAGTCCAGCCCACCTTGTAATGAATAGAATGTAACACCAGATATGTTCTGAGTCCACCCCACCTTGTAATGTACAGCATGTAATTTTAGATATGTACTGAGTCCACCCCACCTTGTAATGTACCGAATGTAATATTAGATATGTACTGAGTCCACCCCACCTTGTAATGTACAGAATGTAATGTAAGATATGTACTGAGTCCACCCCACCTTGTAATGTACCGAATGTAATGTAAGATATGGACTGAGTCCACCCCACCTTGTAATGTACCGAATGTAATATTAGATATGTACTGAGTCCACCCCACCTTGTAATGTACAGAATGTAATGTAAGATATGTACTGAGTCCACCCCACCTTGTATTTTTCAGAATGTAATATAAGATATGTACTGAGTCCAGCCCACCTTGTAATGTATAGAATGTAACACAAGATATGGACTGAGTCCAGCCCACCTTGTATTGTACAGAATGTAATGTAAGATATGGACTGAGTCCACCCCACATTGTATTACACAGAATGTAATATAAGATATGG
Organism: Heptranchias perlo; assembly: GCF_035084215.1. NCBI lineage: Eukaryota > Metazoa > Chordata > Chondrichthyes > Hexanchiformes > Hexanchidae > Heptranchias > Heptranchias perlo. The sequence continues at coordinate 840,193 of NW_027138352.1, read as the reverse complement.
ACTGAGTCCACCCCACCTTGTATTTTTCAGAATGTAATATAAGTTATGGACTGAGTCCAGCCCACCTTGTATTGTACAGAATGTAATGTAAGATATGGACTGAGTCCACCCCACAGTGTATTACACAGAATGTAATCTAAGATATGCACTGAGTCCAGCCCACCTTGTAATGTATAGAATGTAACACAAGATATGGACTGAGTCCAGCCCACCTTGTATTGTACAGAATGTAATGTAAGATATGGACTGAGTCCACCCCACATTGTATTACACAGAATGTAATATAAGATATGGACTGAGTCCACCCCACCTTGTATTTTTCAGAATGTAATATAAGTTATGGACTGAGTCCAGCCCACCTTGTATTGTACAGAATGTAATGTAAGATATGGACTGAGTCCACCCCACAGTGTATTACACAGAATGTAATCTAAGATATGCACTGAGTCCAGCCCACCTTGTAATGTATAGAATGTAACACAAGATATGGACTGAGTCCACCCCACCTTGCATTTTTCAGAATGTCAGACAAGATATGCACTGAGTTCACCCCACCTTGCATTGCACAGAATGTAATATCAGATATGTACTGAGTCCACCCCACTTTGTATTGTACAGAATGTCGCATAAGTTATGTACTGAGTCATTTCCACCTTGTATTGTCCAGAATGTAATATAAGATATGTAATGAGTCCACCCCAGCGTGAATTGTCCAGAATGTAATATAAGATATTTAATGAGTCCACCCCACCTTGTATTATACAGAATGTAATGTAAGATATGCACTGAGTCCACCCCACCTTGTATTATACAGAATGTAATATAAGATATGCACTCAGTACACCCCACCTTCTATTGTACAGAATGTAATGTAAGATATGTACTGAGTCCAACCCACCTTGTAATGTTCAGAATGTAATGTAAGATATGCAGAGTACACCCCACCTTGTATTGTACAGTATGTAATATTAGACATGTAATGAGTACACCCCACCTTGTATTCTACAGAATGTAATATGAGATATAGACTGAGTCCACCCCACCTTGTAATATACAGAATGTAATATAAGATATGTACTGAGTCCACCCCACCTTGTATTGTAAAGAATGTCATATAAGATATGTACTGAGTCCACCCCACCAGGTATTTTTTCAGGATGTAATATAAGATATGTACTGAGTCCACCACAACTTGTAATGTACAGAATGTAATATAAGATATGTATTGTGTCCACCCCACCTTGTATTGTACAGAATGTAATATAAGATATGTACTGAGTCCACCACAACTTGTAATGTACAGAAAGTAATCTAAGATATGTTCTGAGTCCACCCCACCTTGTAATGTACAGAATGTAATATAAGATATGTACTGAGTCCACCCCACCTTGTAATGTACAGAATGTAATTTAAGATATGTTCTGAGTCCACCCCACCTTGTAATGTACAGAAAGTAATATAAGATATGTTCTGAGTCCACCCCACCTTGTAATGTACAAAATGTAATATAAGATATGCACTGAGTCCACCCCACCTTGTATTATACAGAATGTAATATAAGATATGTACTGAGTGCACCCCACCTTGCATTGTGCAGAATGTAATATCAGATATGTTCTGAGTCCACGCCACCTTGTCATGTACAAAATGTTATATAAGATATGGACTGAGTCCACCCCACCTTGTAATGTACAGAATGTAATGTAAGATATGTTCTGAGTCCACCCCACCTTGTATTATACAGAATGTAATTTAAGATATGTAAGCAGTCCACCCCAGCTTGTATTGTACAGAATGTAATATAAGATATGTAATGAGCCCACCCCACTTTGTATTGTACAGAATGTAATGTAAGATATGTAATGAGTCCACCCCACCATGTATTATACAGAATGTAATATAAGATATGCACTGAGTCCACCCCACCTTGTATTATACAGAATGTAATGTAAGATATGCACTGAGTCCAGCCCACCTTGTATTTTAGAGAATGTCATATAATTTATGGACTGAGTCAACCCCACCTTGTATTTTACAGAATGTAAGACAAGATATGTACTGAGTTCACCACACCTTGTATTGTACAGAATGTAATATAAGATATGGACTGAGTCCACCCCACTTTGTATTGGACAGAATGTAATATAAGATATGTAATGAGTCCACCCCACCATGTATTATACAGAATGTAATGTAAGATATGGACTGAGTACACATCACCTTGTAATGTATAGAATGTAATACAAGATATGTACTGAGTCTACCCCACCTTGTAATGTATAGAATGTAATTTAAGATCTGCACTGAGTCCACCCCACCTTGTAATGTGCAGCATGTAATTTCAGGTATGTACTGAGTCCACCCCACCTTGTATTATACAGGATGTAATATAAGATATGTACTGAGTCCACCCCAGCCTGTATTTTACAGAATGTAACATAAGATATGTACTGAGTCAACCCCACCTTGTAATGTACCGAATGTAATATAAGATATGTGCTGAGTCCACCCCACTTTGTATTGTACAGAATGTCATATAAGTTATGTCCTGAGTCATTTCCACCTTGTATTGTACAGAATGTAACATCAGATATGTAATGAGTCCACCCCAGCGTGAATTGTCCAGAATGTAATATGAGACATTTAATGAGTCCACCCCACCTTGTATTATACAGAATGTAATGTAAGATATGCACTGAGTCCACCCCACCTTGTATTATACAGAATGTAATGTAAGATATGCACTGAGTACACCCCACCTTGTAATGTATAGAATGGAACAGAAGATATGTTGTGAGTCCACCCCACCTTGTAATGTACAGCATGTAATTTTAGATATGTACTGAGTCCACCCCACCTTGTAATGCACCGAATGTAATATAAGATATGTACTGAGTACACCCCACCTTGTAATGTACAGAATGTAATGTAAGATATGTACTGAGTCCACCCCAACTTGTATTGTGCAGAATGTAATATAAGATATGTACTGAGTCCACCCCACCTTGAAATGTACCGAATGTAATATAAGATATGTACTGAGTCCACCCCACCTTGTAATGTACAGAATGTCATTTAAGATATGTACTGAGTCCACCCCACCTTGTAATGTACAGAACGTAATGTAAGATATGTACTGAATCCACACCAGCTTGTATTGTACAGAATGTAACATGAGATATGTACTGAGTCCACCCCACCATGTATTATTCAGAATGTAATATAAGATATGCACTGAGTCCAGCCCACATTGTATTGTACAGAATGTAATATAAGATATGTACTGAGTCCACCCCACCTTGTATTATACAGAACGTAACATAAGATACGGATTGAGTCCAGCCCACCTTGTATTGTACAGAATGTAATATAAGATATGGACTGAGTCCACCCCACCTTGTATTATACAGAATGTAACATAAGATGCGGATTGAGTCCAGCCCAACTTGTATTGTACAGAATGTAATATAAGATATGTTCTGAGTCCACCCCACCTTGTAATGTACAAAATGTTATATAAGATATGTACTGAGTCCACCCCACCTTGTATTGTACAGAATGTAATATAAGATATGTTCTGATTCCACCCCACCTTGTAATGTCCAGAATGTAATATAAGATATGCACTGAGTCCACCCCACCTTGTATTATACAGAATGTAATATAAGATATGTGCTGAGTGCACCCCACGTTGCATTGTACAGAATGTAATATAAGATATGTTCTGAGTCCACCCCACCTTGTAATGTCCAAATTGTAATATAAGATATGCACTGAGTCCACCCCACCTTGTATTATACAGAATGTAATATCAGATATGTACTGAGTGCACCCCACCTTGTATTATACAGAATGTAATATAAGATATGTGCTGAGTGCACCCCACGTTGCATTGTACAGAATGTAATATAAGATATGTTCTGAGTCCACCCCACCTTGTAATGTCCAAATTGTAATATAAGATATGCACTGAGTCCACCCCACCTTGTATTATACAGAATGTAATATAAGATATGTACTGATTGCACCCCACCTTGCAATGTACAGAATGTAAGATAAGATATGTTCTGAGTTCACCACACCTTGTATTGTACAGAATGTAATATAAGATATGGACTGAGTCCACCCCACTTTGTATTGGACAGAATGTAATATAAGATATGTAATGAGTCCACCCCACCATGTATTATACAGAATGTAATGTAAGATATGGACTGAGTACACATCACCTTGTAATGTATAGAATGTAATACAAGATATGTACTGAGTTTACCCCACCTTGTAATGTATAGAATGTAATTTAAGATCTGCACTGAGTCCACCCCACCTTGTAATGTGCAGCATGTAATTTTAGGTATGTACTGAGTCCACCCCACCTTGTATTATACAGGATGTAATATAAGATATGTACTGAGTCCACCCCAGCCTGTATTTTACAGAATGTAACATAAGATATGTACTGAGTCAACCCCACCTTGTAATGTCCCGAATGTAATATAAGATATGTGCTGAGTCCACCCCACTTTGTATTGTACAGAATGTCATATAAGTTATGTCCTGAGTCATTTCCACCTTGTATTGTACAGAATGTAACATCAGATATGTAATGAGTCCACCCCAGCGTGAATTGTCCAGAATGTAATATGAGACATTTAATGAGTCCACCCCACCTTGTATTATACAGAATGTAATGTAAGATATGCACTGAGTCCACCCCACCTTGTATTATACAGAATGTAATGTAAGATATGCACTGAGTACACCCCACCTTGTAATGTATAGAATGTAACAGAAGATATGTTGTGAGTCCACCCCACCTTGTAATGTACAGCATGTAATTTTAGATATGTACTGAGTCCACCCCACCTTGTAATGTACCGAATGTAATATAAGATATGTACTGAGTACACCCCACCTTGTAATGTACAGAATGTAATGTAAGATATGTACTGAGTCCACCCCAACTTGTATTGTGCAGAATGTAATATAAGATATGTACTGAGTCCACCCCACCTTGAAATGTACCGAATGTAATATAAGATATGTACTGAGTCCACCCCACCTTGTAATGTACAGAATGTCATTTAAGATATGGACTGAGTCCACCCCACCTTGTAATGTACAGAACGTAATGTAAGATATGTACTGAATCCACACCAGCTTGTATTGTACAGAATGTAACATGAGATATGTACTGAGTCCACCCCACCATGTATTATTCAGAATGTAATATAAGATATGCACTGAGTCCAGCCCACATTGTATTGTACAGAATGTAATGTGAGATATGGACTGAGTCCACCCCACCTTGTATTGTACAGAATGTAATATAAGATATGTACTGAGTCCACCCCACCTTGTATTATACAGAACGTAACATAAGATACGGATTGCGTCCAGCCCACCATGTATTGTACAGAATGTAATATAAGATATGTACTGAGTCCACCCCACCTTGTATTATACAGAATGTAACATAAGATGCGGATTGAGTCCAGCCCACCTTGTATTATACAGAACGTAACATAAGATATGGACTGAATCCAGCCCACCTTGTATTGTACAGAATGTAATGTAAGATATGGACTGAGTGCACCCCACCTTGTATTGTACCGAATGTAATATAAGATATGGACTGAGTACACCCCACCTTGTATTATACAGAACGTAACATAAGATACGGATTGAGTCCAGCCCAACTTGTATTGTACAGAATGTAATATAAGATATGTTCTGAGTCCACCCCACCTTGTAATGTACAAAATGTTATATAAGATATGTACTGAGTCCACCCCACCTTGTATTGTACAGAATGTAATATAAGATATGTTCTGATTCCACCCCACCTTGTAATGTCCAGAATGTAATATAAGATATGCACTGAGTCCACCCCACCTTGTATTATACAGAATGTAATATAAGATATGTGCTGAATGCACCCCACGTTGCATTGTACAGAATGTAATATAAGATATGTTCTGAGTCCACCCCACCTTGTAATGTCCAAATTGTTATATAAGATATGTACTGAGTCCACCCCACCTTGTATTGTACAGAATGTAATATAAGATATGTTCTGATTCCACCCCACCTTGTAATGTCCAGAATGTAATATAAGATATGCACTGAGTCCACCCCACCTTGTATTATACAGAATGTAATATAAGATATGTGCTGAGTGCACCCCACGTTGCATTGTACAGAATGTAATATAAGATATGTTCTGAGTCCACCCCACCTTGTAATGTACAAAATGTCATATAAGATATTGACTGAGTCCACCCCACCTTGTAATGTACAAAATGTAATATAAGATATGTACTGAGTACACCCCACCTTGTATTGTACAGAATGTAATGAAAGATATGTACTGAGTACACCCCAACTTGTATTGTACAGAATGTAATATAAGATATACACTGAGTCCACCCCAGCTTGTAATGTACAGAATGTAACACAAGATGTGTTCTGAGTCCACCCCACCTTGTAATGTCCAAAATGTAATATAAGATATGTACTGAGTGCACCCCACCTTGCATTGTACAGAATGTAATATAAGATATATACTGAGTCCACCACAACTTGTAATGTACAGAATGTAATATAAGATATGTATTGTTTCCACCCCACCTTGTATTGTACAGGATATAATATCAGATTTGTACTGAGTCCACCACACCTTGTATTGTACAGAATGTAATATAAGATATGTTCTGATTCCACCCCACCTTGTAATGTCCAAAATGTAATATAAGATATGTTCTGAGTGCACCCCACCTTGCATTGTACAGAATGTAATATAAGAGATGTTCTGATTCCACCCCACCTTGTAATGTCCAAAATGTAATATAAGATATGTTCTGAGTGCACCCCACCTTGCATTGTACAGAATGTAATATAAGATATGTTCTGATTCCACCCCACCTTGTAATGTCCAAAATGTAATATAAGATATGCACTGAGTATACCCCACCTTGTATTATACAGAATGTAATATAAGATATGTGCTGAGTGCACCCCACCTTGCATTGTACAGAATGTAATATAAGATATATACTGAGTCCATCCCACCTTGTAATGTATAGAATGTAACACAAGATGTGTTCTGAGTCCACCCCACCTTGTATTGTACAGAATGTAATATATAGTATGTACTGAGTCCACCCCACCTTGTATTATACAGAATGTAATATAAGATATATACTGAGTCCACCACAACTTGTAATGCACAGAATGTAATATAAGATATGTATTGTTTCCACCCCACCTTGTATTGTACAGGATATAATATCAGATTTGTACTGAGTACACCACACCTTGTATTGTACAGAATGTAATATAAGATATGCACTGAGTCCACCCCACCTTGTATTATACAGAATGTAATATAAGATATGTACTGAGTGCACCCCACCTTGCATTGTACAGAATGTAATATAAGATATGTTCTGAGTCCACCCCACCTTGTAATGTCCAAAATGTTATATAAGATATGTGCTGAGTCCACCCCAGCTTGTATTGTGCAGAAAGTCATATAAGATATGTTCTGATTCCACCCAACCTTGTAATGTCCAAAATGTAATATAAGATATGCACTGAGTCCACCTCACCTTGTATTATACAGAATGTAATATAAGATATGTCCTGAGTGCACCCCACCTTGCATTGTACAGAATGTAATATAAGATATGTTCTGAGTCCACCCCACCTTGTAATGTCCAAAATGTTATATAAGATATGTACTGAGTCCACCCCAGCTTGTATTGTGCAGAAAGTAATATAAGATATGTTCTGATTCCACCCAACCTTGTAATGTCCAAAATGTAATATAAGATATGCACTGAGTCCACCTCACCTTGTATTAGACAGAATGTAATATAAGATATGTGCTGAGTGCACCCCACCTTGTATTATACAGAATGTAATATAAGATATATACTGAGTCCACCACAACTTGTAATGTACAGAATGTAATATAAGATATGTTCTGATTCCACCCCACCTTGTATTGTACAGTATGTAATATAAGATATGTTCTGATTCCACCCCACCTTGTATTGTACAGAATGTAATATAAGATATGTTCTGATTCCACCCCACCTTGTATTATACAGAATTTAATATAAGATATGTTCTGATTCCACCCCACCTTGTATTGTACAGAATGTAATATGAGATATGTTCTGATTCCACCCCACCTTGTATTGTACAGAATGTAATATAAGATATGTTCTGATTTCACCCCACCTTGTATTATACAGAATGTAATATAAGATATGTTCTGAGTCCACCCCACCTTGTAATGTACAAAATGTTATGTAAGATATGGACTGAGTCCACCCCACCTTGTAATGTGCAAAATGTAATGGAAGATATGTTCTGAGTCCACCCCACCTTGTAATGTACAAAATGTCATCTCAGATATGCACTGAGTCCACCCCACCTTGTATTGTACAGAATGTAATGAAAGATATGTACTGAGTACACCCCAGCTTGTATTGTACAGAATGTAATAGAAGATATGTACTGAGTCCACTCCACCTTGTATTGTACAGAATGTAACATAAGATATGTAATGAGTCCACCCCACCTTGTGATGTACAAAATGTAATATAAGATATGTTCTGAGTCCACCCCACCTTGTAATGTACAGAATGTAATTTAAGATATGTTCTGAGTCCACTCCACCTTGTAATGTACAGAACGTAATGTAAGATATGCACTGAATCCACACAAGCTTGTATTATACAGAATGTAATATAAGATATGCACTGAGTCCACCCCACCTTGTATTATACAGAATGTAATATAAGATATGCACTGAATCCACACCAGCTTGTATTATACAGAATGTAATATAAGATATGCACTGAATCCACACCAGCTTGTATTATAGAGAATGTTTTATAAGATATGTACTGAGTCCACCCCATCTTGTCACATACAGAATGTAATTTGAGATATGTACTGAGCACACACCAGCTTGTATTGTGCAGAATGTAATATAAGATATGTAATGAGTACACCCCACCTTGTATTGTGCAGAATGTAATATAAGATATGTACTGAGTCCACCTCCCCTTGTATTATACAGAATATAATATAAGATTTGTACTGAGTCCACCTCCCCTTGTATTATACAGAATATAATATAAGATATGTAATGAGTACACCCCACCTTGTATTGTGCAGAATGTAATATAAGATATGTCATGAGTACACCCCACCTTGTATTGTGCAGAATGTAATATAAGATATGTAATGAGTACACCCCACCTTGTATTGTGCAGAATGTAATATAAGATATGTAATGAGTACACCCCACCTTGTATTGTACAGAATGTAATATAAGATTTGTACTGAGTCCACCTCCCCTTGTATTATACAGAATATAATATAAGATATGTAATGAGTACACCCCACCTTGTATTGTGCAGAATGTAATATAAGATATGTAATGAGTACACCCCACCTTGTATTGTGCAGAATGTAATGTAAGATATGTAATGAGTACACCCCACCTTGTATTGTACAGAATGTAATATTAGATTTGTACTGAGTACACCACACCCTCTGTGTAATAATCCCCTCTGTGTAATAATCCCCTCTGTGAAATATTCACCTCTGTGTAATATTCCCCTCCGTGTAATATTCCCCTCTGTGTAAGTTATGTACTGAGTCCGCCCCACCTTGTATTGTACAACAACTTGTATTTATAATATATATATATTACTGGTATATTTCTGATGTATTTATATATTTTGACGTGTATTTGCACAGGGACATCACGGCTGCAGGTACGGCAGCCGGCTTGGACGAAATGGAGGCCAGCGGGGAGTCCGGCCCGGACAAAATAGGGGCGAGCGCGACCACCATTTTGGAAAAAAGGCGGCTGCGCCGTCCGCCGCCATCTTCGTCAGATGGCGGCAAGGAGCCCACAGGGTGTCCCCAGTGATCCCGCAGTGAACCCAGAATGATGCCTGGGTGAACCCAATCAGCCCAGAGTGACGGTCTTGACGTTCAGACCACCACCACAACAACAAGAACTCCCACAACAATGTCCCAGTGACCCCCCCGCGAGTGTCCCCTGAATGTCCCAGTGACCCCCCCACATTGTCCCCTGTATATCCCAGTGATCCCAGTGTGCACCCAGTGACCCCAGAGTAAGCCAGGCATTACTCACGTGCTCCCCATTGGGTCCAGGCTGCGGTGAAGGTCTCAGTCAGTCAGTCCCCAGCGGAGAGAACGATTCTTGGCCCAGGATTTCTCCCACTCCTCCCCCTCCTCGCAAAATGTCTCTTTCTGGATCATCTCCTTGCAGCATTTCATCAAAAAGATTCCTGAGGGGGGAGGGAGAGAGAGAGAGAGGGAATTGATTAAAATACAAAAGCAAGGGATTAAAAAGGCACAGCAAGAGCCCAGAACTCCCTCCCTCTCTCTCTCCCTCTCTCGCTCTCCCTCCTCCCCTCTCTCCCTCCCTCTCTCTCTCTCCCTCCCACTCCCTCTCTCACTCTCTCTTTTTCCCTCCCTCCCTCTCACCCCCTCTCTCTCTCCCTCTCTCTCTCCCTCTCCCCCCTTCTCTCACTCCCTCTCTCCCTCTCTCTCCCTCCTTCTCTCCCTCTCTCTCTCTCCCCTCTCTCTCTCCCTCTGTCTCTCTCCCTCCCTCTCTCCCTCTCTCACACTCCCCCCCTCTCTCCCCCCTCTCTCTCTCCCTCTGTCTCTCTCCCTCCCTCTCTCACACTCCCCCCTCTCTCCCTCTCTCTCCCTCTCTCCCCCTCTCACGCCTCTCCCTCTCTCACACTCCCCCACTTGCACAGAATCTCTCCCTAATCCAAGTCTGCAGCTTGTTTCTCCCCTGCCTTTCCTCTGAATGCCTCTAACCGGTGCCGCACTGCCTGTCTGAGCTGCTCAGTGTTTGCTGCAGGGTCCAACCCTCCCCTGGGTGTGTTTTCTCTTCTGTCCCTGGGCCCCGCACACACCTGCTCTGGACATTGTTGCAACTTTTGTTCTGTCAGTTGCTGTCAGCGAAAGGTCAACAGCTTTTCCCTCAACTGTTTTCTCTTGTTTGAATTAGCAGCTCGCCCCTCCCTGTTCGATCTCTCCCCCTCCCTGTTCGATCTCTCCCTCTCCCTGTTCAATCTCTCCCACACTCTGTGAAATATTCCCCTCTGTGTAATATTCACCTCTGTGTAAGTTATGCACTGAGTCCAACCCACCTTGCAATGTACAGAATGTAATATGAGATATGTACTGAGTCCACCCCACCTTGTATTGTGCAGAATATAATATAAGATATGATCTGAGTCCACCCCACCTTGTAATCTACAGAATGTAATATAAGATATGAACTGAGTCCACCCCACCTTGTATTGTACAGAATGTAATTTTAGATATGTACTGAGTCCACCCCACCTTGTATTATACAGAATGTAATATGAGATATGTACTGAGTACACCCCACCTTGTAATATTCAGAACGCAATGTAAGATATGTACTGAATCCACACCAGCTTGTCATGTTCAGAATGTAATATAAGATATGTGCTGAGTACACCCCACCTTGTAATGTATAGAATGTAACACAAGATATGTACTGAGTCCACCCCAGCCTGTATTTTACAGAATGTAACATAAGATATGTACTGAGTCCACCCCAGCCTGTATTTTACAGAATGTAACATAAGATATGTACTGAGTCCACCCCACCTTGTAATGTTCAGAACGTAATGTAAGATATGTACTGAATCCACACCAGCTTGTCATGTTCAGAATGTAATATAAGATATGTACTGAGTCCACCCCACCTTGTATTGTACAGAATGTAATAGAAGATATGGACTGAGTCCACCCCACCTTGTATTATACAGAATGTAATATGAGATATGTACTGAGTCCACCCCACCTTGTATTGTACAGAATGTAATACAAGATATGTTCTGAGTCCACCCCACCTTGTATTATACAGAATGTAATATGAGATATGTACTGAGCACACCCCACCTTGTAATGTTCAGAACGTAATGTAAGATATGCACTGAATCCACACCAGCTTGTCATGTTCAGAATGTAATGTAAAATATGGACTGAGTCCACCCCACCTTGTATTGTACCGAATGTAATATAAGATATGGACTGAGTCCACCCCACCTTGTAATGCACAGAATGTAATATAAGATATGTACTGAGTCCACCCCACCTTGTATTTTACAGAATGTCATATAAGTTATGGACTGAGTCCACCCCACCTTGTATTTTACAGAATGTAAGACAAGATATGTACTGAGTTCACCCCACCTTGTATTGCACAGAATGTAATATAAGATATGGACTGAGTCCACCCCACTTTGTATTGTACAGAATGTCATATAAGTTATGTACTGAGTCATTTCCACCTTGTATTGTACAGAATGTAATATAAGATATGTAATGAGTCCACCCCAGCGTGAATTGTCCAGAATGTAATATAAGATATTTAATAAGTCCACCCCACCTTGTATGATACAGAATGTAATGAAAGATATGCACTGAGTCCACCCCACCTTGTATTATACAGAATGTAATGTAAGATATGTACTGAGTACACCCCAACATTTATTGGACATAATGTAATATAAGATATGTACTGAGCCCACCCCAACTTGTAATGTATAGAATGTAACTTTAGATATGTACTGAGTCCACCCCAGCCTGTATTTTACAGAATGTGATAAAATATATGTACTGAGTCCACCACAAGTTGTATTGTACAGAATGTAATACAAGATATGTACTGAGTCCACCCCACCTTGTAATGTACCGAATGTAATATAAGATATGTCCTGAGTCCACCCCACCTTGTAATGTACCGAATGTAATGTGAGATATGTACAGAGTCCATCCCACCTTGTAATGTACAGAATGTAATTTAAGATATGTACTGAGTCCACCCCACCTTGTAATGCACAGAACGTAATGTAAGATATGTACTGAATCCACACCAGCTTGTATTGTACAGAATGTAACATGAGATATGTGCTGAGTCCAGCCCACCTTGTATTATTCAGAATGTAATATAAGATATGTACTGAGTACACAACACCTTGTATTGTACAGAATGTAATATTTGACATGTAATGAGTACACCCCACCTTGTATTGTACAGAATGTAATATGAAATATGGACTGAGTCCACCCCACCTTGTATTGTACAGAATGTAATTTTAGATATGTACTGAGTCCACCCCACCTTGTATTATACTGAATGTAATATAAGATACGTACTGAGTACACCCCACCTTGTATTGTACAGAATGTAACATAAGATGTGTACTGAGTCCACCACACCTTATATTATACAGAACGTAACATAAGATATGGACTGAGTCCAGCCCACCTTGTATTGTACAGAATGTAATGTAAGATATGTACTGAGTCCACCCCACCTTGCAATGTACAGCATGTAATTTTAGATATGTACTGAGTCCACCCCAGCCTGTATTTTACAGAATGTGATAAAAGATATGTACTGAGTCCACCACAACTTGTATTGTACAGAATGTAATATAAGATATGTACTGAGTCCACCCCACCTTGTAATGTACTGAATGTAAGATAAGATATGGACTGAGTCCACCCCACCTTGTAATGTACAGAATGTAATGTAAGATATGTCCTGAGTCCACCCCACCTTGTAATGTACCGAATGTAATATAAGATATGTACTGAGTCCACCCCACCCTGTGTTGTGCAGAATGTAATATAAGATATGTACTGAGTCCACCCCACCTTGTAATGTACCGAATGTAATATAAGATATGTACTGCGTCCACCACACCTTGTGATGTACAGAATGTAATGTAAGATATGTTCTGAGTCCATCCCACCTTGTAATGTACAGAATGTAATTTAAGATATGTGCTGAGTCCACCCCACCTTGTAATGCACAGAACGTAATGTAAGATATGTACTGAATCCACACCAGCTTGTATTGTACAGAATGTAACCTGAGATATGTACTGAGTCCACCACACCTTGTATTACTCAGAATGTAATATAAGATATGTACTGAGTACACACCACCTTGTATTGTACAGAATGTAATATTTGACATGTAATGAGTCCACCCCACCTTGTAATGTTCAGAACGCAATGTAAGATATGTACTGAATCCACACCAGCTTGTCACGTTCAGAATGTAATATAAGATATGTGCTGAGTACACCCCACCTTGTAATGTATAGAATGTAACACAAGATATGTACTGAGTCCACCCCAGCCTGTATTTTACAGAATGTAACATAAGATATGTACTGAGTCCACCCCAGCCTGTATTTTACAGAATGTAACATAAGATATGGACTGAGTCCACCCCACCTTGTAATGTTCAGAACGTAATGTAAGATATGTACTGAATCCACACCAGCTTGTCATGTTCAGAATGTAATATAAGATATGTACTGAGTCCACCCCACCTTGTATTGTACAGAATGTAATAGAAGATATGGACTGAGTCCACCCCACCTTGTATTATACAGAATGTAATATGAGATATGTACTGAGTCCACCCCACCTTGTATTGTACAGAATGTAATACAAGATATGTTCTGAGTCCACCCCACCTTGTATTATACAGAATGTAATATGAGATATGTACTGAGCACACCCCACCTTGTAATGTTCAGAACGTAATGTAAGATATGCACTGAATCCACACCAGCTTGTCATGTTCAGAATGTAATGTAAAATATGGACTGAGTCCACCCCACCTTGTATTGTACCGAATGTAATATAAGATATGGACTGAGTCCACCCCACCTTGTAATGCACAGAATGTAATATAAGATATGTACTGAGTCCACCCCACCTTGTGTTTTACAGAATGTCATATAAGTTATGGACTGAGTCCACCCCACCTTGTATTTTACAGAATGTAAGACAAGATATGTACTGAGTTCACCCCACCTTGTATTGCACAGAATGTAATATAAGATATGGACTGATTCCACCCCACCTTGTAATGTCCAAAATGTAATATAAGATATACACTGAGTCCACCCCACCTTGTATTATACAGAATGTAATATAAGATATGTTCTGAGTACACCCCACCTTGTATTGTAGAGAATGTAATGAAAGATATGTCCTGAGTCCATCCCACCTTGTAATGTACAGAATGTAATATAAGATATGGACTGAGTCCATCCCACCTTGTAATGTATAAAATGTAACACAAGATGTGTTCTGAGTCCACCCCACCTTGTATTGTACAGAATGTAATATAAGATATGTACTGAGTCCACCAGAACTTGTAATGTACAGAATGTAATATAAGATATGTTCTGAGTCCACCCCACCTTGTAATGTACAGAATGTAATTTAAGATATTTTCTGAGTCCAACCCACCTTGTAATGTACAGAAAGTAATATGAGATATGTACTGAGTCCACCCCACCTTGTAATGTACGGAATGTAATGTAAGATATGTTCTGAGTCCACCCCACCTTGTAATGTACAGAATGTAATTTGAGATCTGTACTGAGTGCACCCCACCTTGTATTATACAGAATGTAATATAAGATATGCACTGAGTCCACCCCACCTTGTAATGTAGAGAATGTAATTTAAGATATGTTCTGAGTCCTGCCCACCTTGTAATGTACAAAATGTAATATAAGATATGCACTGAGTCCACCCCACCTTGTAATGTACAGAATGTAATGTAAGATATGTTCTGAGTCCCCCCCACCTTGTAATGTACAGAATGTAATTTGAGATATGTACTGAGTGCACCCCACCTTGTATTATACAGAATGTAATATAAGATATGTACTGAGTACACCCCACCTTGTATTATTCAGAATGTAATATAAGATTTGTACTGAGTCCACCCCACCTTGTATTGTACAGAATGTAATATAAGATATGTACTGAGTCCACCCCACCTTGTATTATACAGAATGTAATATAAGATATGTACTGAGTCCACCCCACCTTGTATGATACAGAATGTAAGATAAGATATGTACTGAGTCCACCCCACCTTGTATTATACAGAATGTAATATAAGATATGTACTGAGTCCACCCCACCTTGTATTGTACAGAATGTAATATAAGATATGCACTGAGTTCATCCCACCTTGTGTTATACAGAATGTAATATAAGATATGCACTGAGTTCATCCCACCTTGTTCTGTACAGAATGTAATCTCCGATGTGGGCTGAGTCCACCCCACCTTGTATTATTCAGAATGTAATATAAGATATGTACTGAGTCCACCCCACCTTGTGTTATACAGAATGTAATATACAATATGGGCTGAGTCCACCTCACCTTGTTTTATCGAGAATGTTTTATTAGATATGTTCTGAGTCCACTCCACCTTGTATTGTACAGAATTTAATGTCAGATATGTACTGAGTCCACCCCATCTTGTAACGTACAGAATGTCATATGAGATATGTACTGAGTATACACCACCTTGTAATGTACAGAATGTAATTTAAGATATGTTCTGAGTCCACCCCACCTTGTAATGTACAAAATGTAATATAAGATGTGCACTGAGTCCAGCCCACCTTGTATTATACAGAATGTAATATAAGATATGGACTGAGTGCACCCCACCTTGTAACGTACAAAATGTAATATAAGATATGGACTGAGTCCACCCCACCTTGTAATGTACAAAATGTAATATAAGTTATGGACTGAGTCCATCCCACCTTGTAATGTACCGAATGTAATTTGTGATACATACTGAGTCTACCACAACTTGTAATGTGCAGAATGTAATATAAGATATGTATTGTTTCCACCCCACCTTGTATTGTACAGGATATAATATCAGATTTGTACTGAGTACACCACACCTTGTATTGTACAGAATGTAATATAAGATATGTACTGAGTCCACCACAACTTGTAATGTACAGAATGTAATATAAGATATGTTCTGAGTCCACCCCACCTCGTATTTTTCAGAATGTCATATAAGATATGTTCTGAGTCCACCCCACCTTGTAATGTACAGAAAGTAATATGAGATATGTACTGAGTCCACCCCACCTTGTAATGTTCAGAAAGTAACATGAGATATGTACTGAGTCCACCCCACCTTGTAATGTGCAGAAAGTAATATGAGATATGTACTGAGTCCACCCCACCTTGTAATGTACAGAAAGTAATATGAGATATGTACTGAGTCCACCCCACCTTGTAATGTACAGAATGTAATTTAAGATATGTTCTGAGTCCAGCCCACCTTGTATTATACAGAATGTAATATAAGATATATACTGAGTCCACCACAACTTGTAATGTACAGAATGTAATATAAGATATGTTCTGATTCCACCCCACCTTGTATTGTACAGTATGTAATATAAGATATGTTCTGATTCCACCCCACCTTGTATTGTACAGAATGTAATATAAGATATGTTCTGATTCCACCCCACCTTGTATTATACAGAATTTAATATAAGATATGTTCTGATTCCACCCCACCTTGTATTGTACAGAATGTAATATGAGATATGTTCTGATTCCACCCCACCTTGTATTGTACAGAATGTAATATAAGATATGTTCTGATTTCACCCCACCTTGTATTATACAGAATGTAATATAAGATATGTTCTGAGTCCACCCCACCTTGTAATGTACAAAATGTTATGTAAGATATGGACTGAGTCCACCCCACCTTGTAATGTGCAAAATGTAATGGAAGATATGTTCTGAGTCCACCCCACCTTGTAATGTACAAAATGTCATCTCAGATATGCACTGAGTCCACCCCACCTTGTATTGTACAGAATGTAATGAAAGATATGTACTGAGTACACCCCAGCTTGTATTGTACAGAATGTAATAGAAGATATGTACTGAGTCCACTCCACCTTGTATTGTACAGAATGTAACATAAGATATGTAATGAGTCCACCCCACCTTGTGATGTACAAAATGTAATATAAGATATGTTCTGAGTCCACCCCACCTTGTAATGTACAGAATGTAATTTAAGATATGTTCTGAGTCCACTCCACCTTGTAATGTACAGAACGTAATGTAAGATATGCACTGAATCCACACAAGCTTGTATTATACAGAATGTAATATAAGATATGCACTGAGTCCACCCCACCTTGTATTATACAGAATGTAATATAAGATATGCACTGAATCCACACCAGCTTGTATTATACAGAATGTAATATAAGATATGCACTGAATCCACACCAGCTTGTATTATAGAGAATGTTTTATAAGATATGTACTGAGTCCACCCCATCTTGTCACATACAGAATGTAATTTGAGATATGTACTGAGCACACACCAGCTTGTATTGTGCAGAATGTAATATAAGATATGTAATGAGTACACCCCACCTTGTATTGTGCAGAATGTAATATAAGATATGTACTGAGTCCACCTCCCCTTGTATTATACAGAATATAATATAAGATTTGTACTGAGTCCACCTCCCCTTGTATTATACAGAATATAATATAAGATATGTAATGAGTACACCCCACCTTGTATTGTGCAGAATGTAATATAAGATATGTCATGAGTACACCCCACCTTGTATTGTGCAGAATGTAATATAAGATATGTAATGAGTACACCCCACCTTGTATTGTGCAGAATGTAATATAAGATATGTAATGAGTACACCCCACCTTGTATTGTACAGAATGTAATATAAGATTTGTACTGAGTCCACCTCCCCTTGTATTATACAGAATATAATATAAGATATGTAATGAGTACACCCCACCTTGTATTGTGCAGAATGTAATATAAGATATGTAATGAGTACACCCCACCTTGTATTGTGCAGAATGTAATGTAAGATATGTAATGAGTACACCCCACCTTGTATTGTACAGAATGTAATATTAGATTTGTACTGAGTACACCACACCCTCTGTGTAATAATCCCCTCTGTGTAATAATCCCCTCTGTGAAATATTCACCTCTGTGTAATATTCCCCTCCGTGTAATATTCCCCTCTGTGTAAGTTATGTACTGAGTCCGCCCCACCTTGTATTGTACAACAACTTGTATTTATAATATATATATATTACTGGTATATTTCTGATGTATTTATATATTTTGACGTGTATTTGCACAGGGACATCACGGCTGCAGGTACGGCAGCCGGCTTGGACGAAATGGAGGCCAGCGGGGAGTCCGGCCCGGACAAAATAGGGGCGAGCGCGACCACCATTTTGGAAAAAAGGCGGCTGCGCCGTCCGCCGCCATCTTCGTCAGATGGCGGCAAGGAGCCCACAGGGTGTCCCCAGTGATCCCGCAGTGAACCCAGAATGATGCCTGGGTGAACCCAATCAGCCCAGAGTGACGGTCTTGACGTTCAGACCACCACCACAACAACAAGAACTCCCACAACAATGTCCCAGTGACCCCCCCGCGAGTGTCCCCTGAATGTCCCAGTGACCCCCCCACATTGTCCCCTGTATATCCCAGTGATCCCAGTGTGCACCCAGTGACCCCAGAGTAAGCCAGGCATTACTCACGTGCTCCCCATTGGGTCCAGGCTGCGGTGAAGGTCTCAGTCAGTCAGTCCCCAGCGGAGAGAACGATTCTTGGCCCAGGATTTCTCCCACTCCTCCCCCTCCTCGCAAAATGTCTCTTTCTGGATCATCTCCTTGCAGCATTTCATCAAAAAGATTCCTGAGGGGGGAGGGAGAGAGAGAGAGAGGGAATTGATTAAAATACAAAAGCAAGGGATTAAAAAGGCACAGCAAGAGCCCAGAACTCCCTCCCTCTCTCTCTCCCTCTCTCGCTCTCCCTCCTCCCCTCTCTCCCTCCCTCTCTCTCTCTCCCTCCCACTCCCTCTCTCACTCTCTCTTTTTCCCTCCCTCCCTCTCACCCCCTCTCTCTCTCCCTCTCTCTCTCCCTCTCCCCCCTTCTCTCACTCCCTCTCTCCCTCTCTCTCCCTCCTTCTCTCCCTCTCTCTCTCTCCCCTCTCTCTCTCCCTCTGTCTCTCTCCCTCCCTCTCTCCCTCTCTCACACTCCCCCCCTCTCTCCCCCCTCTCTCTCTCCCTCTGTCTCTCTCCCTCCCTCTCTCACACTCCCCCCTCTCTCCCTCTCTCTCCCTCTCTCCCCCTCTCACGCCTCTCCCTCTCTCACACTCCCCCACTTGCACAGAATCTCTCCCGAATCCAAGTCTGCAGCTTGTTTCTCCCCTGCCTTTCCTCTGAATGCCTCTAACCGGTGCCGCACTGCCTGTCTGAGCTGCTCAGTGTTTGCTGCAGGGTCCAACCCTCCCCTGGGTGTGTTTTCTCTTCTGTCCCTGGGCCCCGCACACACCTGCTCTGGACATTGTTGCAACTTTTGTTCTGTCAGTTGCTGTCAGCGAAAGGTCAACAGCTTTTCCCTCAACTGTTTTCTCTTGTTTGAATTAGCAGCTCGCCCCTCCCTGTTCGATCTCTCCCCCTCCCTGTTCGATCTCTCCCTCTCCCTGTTCAATCTCTCCCACACTCTGTGAAATATTCCCCTCTGTGTAATATTCACCTCTGTGTAAGTTATGCACTGAGTCCAACCCACCTTGCAATGTACAGAATGTAATATGAGATATGTACTGAGTCCACCCCACCTTGTATTGTGCAGAATATAATATAAGATATGATCTGAGTCCACCCCACCTTGTAATCTACAGAATGTAATATAAGATATGAACTGAGTCCACCCCACCTTGTATTGTACAGAATGTAATTTTAGATATGTACTGAGTCCACCCCACCTTGTATTATACAGAATGTAATATGAGATATGTACTGAGTACACCCCACCTTGTAATATTCAGAACGCAATGTAAGATATGTACTGAATCCACACCAGCTTGTCATGTTCAGAATGTAATATAAGATATGTGCTGAGTACACCCCACCTTGTAATGTATAGAATGTAACACAAGATATGTACTGAGTCCACCCCAGCCTGTATTTTACAGAATGTAACATAAGATATGTACTGAGTCCACCCCAGCCTGTATTTTACAGAATGTAACATAAGATATGTACTGAGTCCACCCCACCTTGTAATGTTCAGAACGTAATGTAAGATATGTACTGAATCCACACCAGCTTGTCATGTTCAGAATGTAATATAAGATATGTACTGAGTCCACCCCACCTTGTATTGTACAGAATGTAATAGAAGATATGGACTGAGTCCACCCCACCTTGTATTATACAGAATGTAATATGAGATATGTACTGAGTCCACCCCACCTTGTATTGTACAGAATGTAATACAAGATATGTTCTGAGTCCACCCCACCTTGTATTATACAGAATGTAATATGAGATATGTACTGAGCACACCCCACCTTGTAATGTTCAGAACGTAATGTAAGATATGCACTGAATCCACACCAGCTTGTCATGTTCAGAATGTAATGTAAAATATGGACTGAGTCCACCCCACCTTGTATTGTACCGAATGTAATATAAGATATGGACTGAGTCCACCCCACCTTGTAATGCACAGAATGTAATATAAGATATGTACTGAGTCCACCCCACCTTGTATTTTACAGAATGTCATATAAGTTATGGACTGAGTCCACCCCACCTTGTATTTTACAGAATGTAAGACAAGATATGTACTGAGTTCACCCCACCTTGTATTGCACAGAATGTAATATAAGATATGGACTGAGTCCACCCCACTTTGTATTGTACAGAATGTCATATAAGTTATGTACTGAGTCATTTCCACCTTGTATTGTACAGAATGTAATATAAGATATGTAATGAGTCCACCCCAGCGTGAATTGTCCAGAATGTAATATAAGATATTTAATAAGTCCACCCCACCTTGTATGATACAGAATGTAATGAAAGATATGCACTGAGTCCACCCCACCTTGTATTATACAGAATGTAATGTAAGATATGTACTGAGTACACCCCAACATTTATTGGACATAATGTAATATAAGATATGTACTGAGCCCACCCCAACTTGTAATGTATAGAATGTAACTTTAGATATGTACTGAGTCCACCCCAGCCTGTATTTTACAGAATGTGATAAAATATATGTACTGAGTCCACCACAAGTTGTATTGTACAGAATGTAATACAAGATATGTACTGAGTCCACCCCACCTTGTAATGTACCGAATGTAATATAAGATATGTCCTGAGTCCACCCCACCTTGTAATGTACCGAATGTAATGTGAGATATGTACAGAGTCCATCCCACCTTGTAATGTACAGAATGTAATTTAAGATATGTACTGAGTCCACCCCACCTTGTAATGCACAGAACGTAATGTAAGATATGTACTGAATCCACACCAGCTTGTATTGTACAGAATGTAACATGAGATATGTGCTGAGTCCAGCCCACCTTGTATTATTCAGAATGTAATATAAGATATGTACTGAGTACACAACACCTTGTATTGTACAGAATGTAATATTTGACATGTAATGAGTACACCCCACCTTGTATTGTACAGAATGTAATATGAAATATGGACTGAGTCCACCCCACCTTGTATTGTACAGAATGTAATTTTAGATATGTACTGAGTCCACCCCACCTTGTATTATACTGAATGTAATATAAGATACGTACTGAGTACACCCCACCTTGTATTGTACAGAATGTAACATAAGATGTGTACTGAGTCCACCACACCTTATATTATACAGAACGTAACATAAGATATGGACTGAGTCCAGCCCACCTTGTATTGTACAGAATGTAATGTAAGATATGTACTGAGTCCACCCCACCTTGCAATGTACAGCATGTAATTTTAGATATGTACTGAGTCCACCCCAGCCTGTATTTTACAGAATGTGATAAAAGATATGTACTGAGTCCACCACAACTTGTATTGTACAGAATGTAATATAAGATATGTACTGAGTCCACCCCACCTTGTAATGTACTGAATGTAAGATAAGATATGTGCTGAGTCCACCCCACCTTGTAATGCACAGAACGTAATGTAAGATATGTACTGAATCCACACCAGCTTGTATTGTACAGAATGTAACCTGAGATATGTACTGAGTCCACCACACCTTGTATTACTCAGAATGTAATATAAGATATGTACTGAGTACACACCACCTTGTATTGTACAGAATGTAATATTTGACATGTAATGAGTCCACCCCACCTTGTAATGTTCAGAACGCAATGTAAGATATGTACTGAATCCACACCAGCTTGTCACGTTCAGAATGTAATATAAGATATGTGCTGAGTACACCCCACCTTGTAATGTATAGAATGTAACACAAGATATGTACTGAGTCCACCCCAGCCTGTATTTTACAGAATGTAACATAAGATATGTACTGAGTCCACCCCAGCCTGTATTTTACAGAATGTAACATAAGATATGGACTGAGTCCACCCCACCTTGTAATGTTCAGAACGTAATGTAAGATATGTACTGAATCCACACCAGCTTGTCATGTTCAGAATGTAATATAAGATATGTACTGAGTCCACCCCACCTTGTATTGTACAGAATGTAATAGAAGATATGGACTGAGTCCACCCCACCTTGTATTATACAGAATGTAATATGAGATATGTACTGAGTCCACCCCACCTTGTATTGTACAGAATGTAATACAAGATATGTTCTGAGTCCACCCCACCTTGTATTATACAGAATGTAATATGAGATATGTACTGAGCACACCCCACCTTGTAATGTTCAGAACGTAATGTAAGATATGCACTGAATCCACACCAGCTTGTCATGTTCAGAATGTAATGTAAAATATGGACTGAGTCCACCCCACCTTGTATTGTACCGAATGTAATATAAGATATGGACTGAGTCCACCCCACCTTGTAATGCACAGAATGTAATATAAGATATGTACTGAGTCCACCCCACCTTGTGTTTTACAGAATGTCATATAAGTTATGGACTGAGTCCACCCCACCTTGTATTTTACAGAATGTAAGACAAGATATGTACTGAGTTCACCCCACCTTGTATTGCACAGAATGTAATATAAGATATGGACTGATTCCACCCCACCTTGTAATGTCCAAAATGTAATATAAGATATACACTGAGTCCACCCCACCTTGTATTATACAGAATGTAATATAAGATATGTTCTGAGTACACCCCACCTTGTATTGTAGAGAATGTAATGAAAGATATGTCCTGAGTCCATCCCACCTTGTAATGTACAGAATGTAATATAAGATATGGACTGAGTCCATCCCACCTTGTAATGTATAAAATGTAACACAAGATGTGTTCTGAGTCCACCCCACCTTGTATTGTACAGAATGTAATATAAGATATGTACTGAGTCCACCAGAACTTGTAATGTACAGAATGTAATATAAGATATGTTCTGAGTCCACCCCACCTTGTAATGTACAGAATGTAATTTAAGATATTTTCTGAGTCCAACCCACCTTGTAATGTACAGAAAGTAATATGAGATATGTACTGAGTCCACCCCACCTTGTAATGTACGGAATGTAATGTAAGATATGTTCTGAGTCCACCCCACCTTGTAATGTACAGAATGTAATTTGAGATCTGTACTGAGTGCACCCCACCTTGTATTATACAGAATGTAATATAAGATATGCACTGAGTCCACCCCACCTTGTAATGTAGAGAATGTAATTTAAGATATGTTCTGAGTCCTGCCCACCTTGTAATGTACAAAATGTAATATAAGATATGCACTGAGTCCACCCCACCTTGTAATGTACAGAATGTAATGTAAGATATGTTCTGAGTCCCCCCCACCTTGTAATGTACAGAATGTAATTTGAGATATGTACTGAGTGCACCCCACCTTGTATTATACAGAATGTAATATAAGATATGTACTGAGTACACCCCACCTTGTATTATTCAGAATGTAATATAAGATTTGTACTGAGTCCACCCCACCTTGTATTGTACAGAATGTAATATAAGATATGTACTGAGTCCACCCCACCTTGTATTATACAGAATGTAATATAAGATATGTACTGAGTCCACCCCACCTTGTATGATACAGAATGTAAGATAAGATATGTACTGAGTCCACCCCACCTTGTATTATACAGAATGTAATATAAGATATGTACTGAGTCCACCCCACCTTGTATTGTACAGAATGTAATATAAGATATGCACTGAGTTCATCCCACCTTGTGTTATACAGAATGTAATATAAGATATGCACTGAGTTCATCCCACCTTGTTCTGTACAGAATGTAATCTCCGATGTGGGCTGAGTCCACCCCACCTTGTATTATTCAGAATGTAATATAAGATATGTACTGAGTCCACCCCACCTTGTGTTATACAGAATGTAATATACAATATGGGCTGAGTCCACCTCACCTTGTTTTATCGAGAATGTTTTATTAGATATGTTCTGAGTCCACTCCACCTTGTATTGTACAGAATTTAATGTCAGATATGTACTGAGTCCACCCCATCTTGTAACGTACAGAATGTCATATGAGATATGTACTGAGTATACACCACCTTGTAATGTACAGAATGTAATTTAAGATATGTTCTGAGTCCACCCCACCTTGTAATGTACAAAATGTAATATAAGATGTGCACTGAGTCCAGCCCACCTTGTATTATACAGAATGTAATATAAGATATGGACTGAGTGCACCCCACCTTGTAACGTACAAAATGTAATATAAGATATGGACTGAGTCCACCCCACCTTGTAATGTACAAAATGTAATATAAGTTATGGACTGAGTCCATCCCACCTTGTAATGTACCGAATGTAATTTGTGATACATACTGAGTCTACCACAACTTGTAATGTGCAGAATGTAATATAAGATATGTATTGTTTCCACCCCACCTTGTATTGTACAGGATATAATATCAGATTTGTACTGAGTACACCACACCTTGTATTGTACAGAATGTAATATAAGATATGTACTGAGTCCACCACAACTTGTAATGTACAGAATGTAATATAAGATATGTTCTGAGTCCACCCCACCTCGTATTTTTCAGAATGTCATATAAGATATGTTCTGAGTCCACCCCACCTTGTAATGTACAGAAAGTAATATGAGATATGTACTGAGTCCACCCCACCTTGTAATGTTCAGAAAGTAACATGAGATATGTACTGAGTCCACCCCACCTTGTAATGTGCAGAAAGTAATATGAGATATGTACTGAGTCCACCCCACCTTGTAATGTACAGAAAGTAATATGAGATATGTACTGAGTCCACCCCACCTTGTAATGTACAGAATGTAATTTAAGATATGTTCTGAGTCCAGCCCACCTTGTAATGTACAAAATGTAATATAAGATATGCACTGAGTCCACCCCACCTTGTATTATACAGAATGTAATATAAGGTATGTACTGAGTGCACCCCACCTTGCATTGTACAGAATGTAATGTAAGATATGTTCTGAGTCCACCCCACCTTGTAATGTACAGAATGTAATTTGAGATAGGTACTGAGTGCACCCCACCTTGTATTATACAGAATGTAATATTAGATATGCACTAAGTCCACCGCACCTTGTATTATTCAGAATGTAATATAAGATATGTACTGAGTCCACCCCACCTTGTAATGTACAGAATGTAATGTAAGATATGTTCTGAGTCCACCCCACCTTGTAATGTACAAAATGTAATGAAAGATATGGACTGAGTCCACCCCACCTTGTAATGTACAAAATGTAATATAAGATATGGACTGAGTCCACCCCACCTTGTAATGTACAGAATGTAATGTAAGATATGTTCTGAGTCCACCCCACCTTGTAATGTACAGAATGTAATTTGAGATATGTACTGAGTGCACCCCACCTTGTATTATACAGAATGTAATATAAGATATGCACTGAGTTCATCCCACCTTGTGTTATACAGAATGTAATATAAGATATGCACTGAGTGCACCCCACCTTGTATTGTACAGAATGTAATATAAGATATGTACTGAGTCCACCCCACCTTGTGTTATACAGAATGTAATATACAATATGGGCTGAGTCCACCTCACCTTGTATTATTCAGAATGTAATATAAGATATGTACTGAGTCCACCCCACCTTGTATCATACAGAATGTAATATAAGATATGTACTGAGTCCACCCCACCTTGTGTTGTACAGAATGTAATATAAGATATGTACTGAGTCCACTCCACCTTGTATTGTACAGAATGTAATATAAGATATGGACTGAGAACACATCACCTTGTTATGTATAGAATGTAATACAAGATATGTACTGAGTCCACCCCACCTTGTATTATACAGAATGTAATATCAGATATGTACTGAGTCCACCCCACCTTGTATTATACAGAATGTAATATAAGATATGTACTGAGTCCACCCCACCTTGTCATGTACAGAATGTAATATAAGATATGTACTGAGTCCACCCCACCTTGTATTATACAGAATGTAATATACAATATGGGCTGAGTCCACCCCACCTTGTTTTATAGAGAATGTTTTATAAGATATGTTTTGAGTCCACTCCACCTTGTATTGTACGGAATTTAATGTCAGATATGTACTGAGTCCACCCCATCTTGTAACGTACAGAATGTAAAATGAGAAAAGTACTGAGTATACACCACCTTGTAATGTACAGAATGTAATTTAAGATATGTTCTGAGTCCACCCCACCTTGTAATGTACAACAAAATGTAATATAAGATGTGCACTGAGTCCACCCCACCTTGTATTATACAGAATGTAATATAAGATATGGACTGAGTGCACCCCACCTTGTATTGTACAGAATGTAATATAATATATGGACTGAGTTCACCCCACCTTGTATTGTACAGAATGTAAGACAAGATATGTACTGAGTTCACCCCACCTTGCATTGTACAGAAAGTAATATAAGATGTGTTCTGAGTCCACCCCACCTTGTAATGTACAAAATGTAATATAAGATATGGACTGAGTCCACCCCACCTTGTAATGTACAAAATGTAATATAAGTTATGGACTGAGTCCATCCCACCTTGTAATGTACAGAATGTAATGTAAGATATGTTCTGAGTCCACCCCACCTTGTAATGTACAGAATGTAATTTGAGATATGTACTGAGTCCACACCAGCTTGTATTGTACAGAATGTAATTTAAGATATGTGCTGAATCCACCCCATCTTGTAACGTACAGAATGTAATATGAGATATGTACTGAGTACACACCACCTTGTAATCTATAGAATGTAATATAAGATATGTAATGATTACACCCCTCCTTGTATTGTACAGAATATAATATAAGATATGTACTGAGTCCACCCCACCTTGTATTATACAGAATGTAATATAAGATATGTACTGAGTCCACCCCACCTTGTATAATACAGAATATAATATAAGATATGTACTGAGTCCACCCCACCTTGTATTGTACAGGATGTAATATAAGATTTGTACTGAGTACACCCCACTTTGTATTGTACAGGATGTAATATCAGATTTGTACTGAGTACACCACACCCTGTTTTGTACAGAATGTAATATAAGATACGGACTGAGTCCTCCTCACCTTGTATTATAGAGAATGTAATATAAGATATGTACTGAGTCCACTCCACCTTGTATTGTACAGAATGTGATATAAGATATGGACTGAGAACACATCACCTTGTTATGTCTAGAATGTAATACAAGATATGTACTGAGTCTACCCCACCTTGTAATGTATAGAATGTAATATAAGATAGGGACTGAGTGCACTCCACCTTCTATTGTACAGAATATAATGTAAGATATGTACTGAGTCCACCCCACTTTGTATTATACAGAATATAATATAAGATATGGACTGAGTCCACCCCACCTTGTATTATACAGAATATAATTTCAGATATGGACTGAGTCCACCCCACCTTGTATTATACAGAATATAATATAATATATGGACTGAGTCCACCCCACCTTGTATTATACAGAATATAATATAAGATATGGACTGAGTCCACCCCATTCACTTAACCTGTCAATATCCCTTTGCAGACACTTTGTGTCCTCATCACAACTTGCTTTTCCACCTGTCTTTGCATCATCAGCAAATTTGGCCACAAGACACTCTGTTCCTTCATCCAAGTCATTGATATATATTGTAAATAGTTGAGGCCCCAGCACTGATTCCTGCGGCACCCCACTCGTTGCAGATTGTCATTTTGAAAATAACCCTTTTATCCCGACTCTTTGTTTTCTGTTAGCTAGCCAATCCTCTATACATGCCAGTATATTACCTCCAACACCATGAGCTCTTATCTTTGAAAAATCAACAAAGCCATTCCCTGCTTTCTGTTTGACCTCATTTTATCATGACCAATTCGACACGTTGGGCAATGAGTGCTAAAAACATATTCACCGCGTGCTCAAAACATAGGCCACTTTCCATATTTAACATAGCATTCCAAACTGCCAGGTGTACAATTCCTGTCACTGGACCATACCTTCTTTATCACTTCTCAAGGGTATGGTATTTGATTTTGTGCAATAGTGTGAAACGGGTGATCGCGAATCGTCAGTCCATTTTACATCACTCCATTTGTGAGCCATTAGATAAGTGTTTCCTATCAGTCACAATTATGTGTTCATTGATATTATATAAACAAACAATTTCATTACCACTTGGGAATTCGTTCAACACAGTTAGGACCATCACTGCTATAAAGGTCATGACATTCCCTTGAGATGCAGTCCACTCAAGTTATTCATAGATGGCGATTATCCAATCTATACAAATTTAAGCATTATAATGTCCGAATCGTCCCAACAATATCATAGAATCTTGACACTCTAAATCCTCAACAACATGCACCCAAATATCAATCAGTAGCTGGTATCCCAGAATATGGCTCCCTACCTAATCCAGTGGCGCTGTGGCTATTTTCAATGCGCGTAAGAACATAAGAAATAGGAGGAGAACTAGGCCATACAGTCTCTTGAGCCTGTTCCGCCATTCAATAAGATCATGGCTGATTTTTTACATTAACTCCAATTACCCGCCCTATCCCCATATCCCTTGATTCCCTTCGTGTCCAAAAATCTATCGATCTCAGTCTTGAATATGCTCAACGACTGAGCATCAACAGCCCTCTGGGGTAGAGAATTCCAAAGATTCACAACCCTCTGAGTGAAGAACTTTTCCTCCTCTCGCTCCATAATGGCCGACCCCTTATCTTGAGACTATGACTCCTCGTTCAATACTCTCGAGTCAGGTGGAAACAGCCTCCCAGTATCTACCCTGTCAAGCCCTCCAAGAATTTTATACGTTTAATGAGATCAACTCTCGTTCTTCTAATCTCCAGAGAGTATGCGCCCATTCTATTCATATCTCTCCTCATCCCAGGAATCAACCTAGTGAACGTTCATTGCACGCCCTCTAAGGCAGGTATATCCTTCCTTAAATAAGGAGACCAAAACTGCACACAGTTCTCCAGGTGTGGTCTCACCAGAGCCTTATATATTTGCAGTAAGGCCTCCTTACTCTTAAACTCCAACCATCTTGCAATAAAGACTAACATACCACTTGCCTTCCTAATTGCTTGCTGTACTTGCATATTAACTTTCTGTGATTCGTGTGCAAGTACGCCCAAATCCCTCTCACTGCCAACTTTTCTTAGACTCTCATTTAAAAAAAAATATTCTACTTTTCTATTCTTCCTACCAAAGTGGATAGTTTCACATTTTCCCTATATCATACTATATCTGCCACCTTCTCACCCACTCACTTAGCCTGTCTATATCCCTTTGCAGCCTCATTGCATCCTCCTCACAGCTTACTTTCCAACCTAGCATTGTATCAGCAGCAAACTTGGATACATTACACTCGGTCCCCTCATCTAAGTCATTCATATATATTGTAAACAACTGAGCCCCAAGCACTGATCCTTGCGGCACCCACTAGTCACTTTATCTGAATGCACACAGCATTCGCAATGAGGTAGATGAATTGACGGCACAAATAGAAGTAAATGGGTCTGATCTAATTGCCATTATGGAGACGTGGCTGCAGGGTGACCAAGACTGGTAACTGAATATTCAAAGATATTTGAAATTTAGGAAGGACAGCCATAAAGGGAAAGGAGATGGGGTAGCACTGTTCATGAAGGATGAGATCAGTACAGTAGTGAGAAAGGATCTTGACTCAGAAGATGAAGATGTAGAATTAGTTTGAGGGGAGCTATGAAACAGCAAGGGGCAAAAAATATTGGTGAGAGTTGTTTATAGGCCATCAAAAGTGGTGGTAATGTAGGGCATGGTATAAAGCAGGAAATTAGAAATGCATGTAACAAGGATAATACAATAATCATGGGGGACTTTAATCTACATATAGATTGGCAAACCAAATTAGCACTAATATGGTGGAGGACGAATGCCTGGAATATATACAAAATGGTTTTCTAGATCAGTATGTTGAGGAACGAACTAGGGAACAGGCTATTTTGGATCTAGCATTGTGCAATGAGAAAGGGTTAATTAATAATCTTGTTGTAAAGACGCTATTAAGGAAGATTGACCATAATATGCTAGAATTCTTCATTAAGTTTGAAAGTGATGTCGTTCAATCCAAAACTAGGGTCTTAAAAGGTAATGATTCTATAAAGGTATGAGGTGCAAGTTTGACTGTGGTTGATTGGGGAACTACATTAAAAGGTATGATGGTCGACAGTCAATGTCTACTAGTACAGGCTAGTATTTAAAGAATTAACACATAATTTACAACAAATATATATTCCTTTAAGGCACAAAAACCCAACAGGAAATGTGGTCCAACCGTGGCTAACAAGAGAAATTAAAGATAGTATTGAATCAAAGGAAGAGGCAGATAAAGTTGCCAGAAAAAGCATTAAGCCTGAGGATTGGGAACATTTTAGAATTCAACAAAGGAGGACCAAGAAATTGATAAAGAAAGGGAAAATAGAATATGAGAGTAAACTAGCGAGAAACATAAAAATGGACTGTAAAAGCTTCTATGGGTATGTAAAAAGGAAAAGACTGGTGAAGGCAAATGTGGATCCCTCACAGTCAGAGGCGGGAGAATTCATAACGTGGAATAAGGAAATGGCAGAGAAATTAAACAAATACTTTGTGTCTGTCTTCACGGAAGAAGACACAAAAAACCTCCCAGAAATACTAGAGAACCAAGGGTCTGGCGAGATTGAGGAACTGAAAGAAATTAGTATTAGTAACAAAATGGTGCCAGAGAAATTAATGGGACTGAAAGTCGAAAAATCCCAAGGACCTGACGATCCACATCCCAGGGTTTTGAAAGACGTAGCTATAGAGATAGTGGATGCATTGGTGGTCATCTTCCAAAATTCTATCGATTCTGGAATGGTTCCTGCAGATTGGAGGGTAGCAAATGTATCCCCACTTTTTAGAAAAACGAGGGAGAGAGAAAACAGGGAATTACAGACCTATTAGTCTGACATCAGTAGTGGGGAAAATGTTAGAATCGACTATAAAGGATGTGTTTACATGACACTTAGAAAATAACAATAGGATTTGGCAGAGTCAACATGGATTTATGAAAGGAAAATCATGTTTGACAAACCTACTGGAGTTCTTTGAGGATGCAACTCGTAGAAGAGATAAAGGGGAACCAGTGGATTTGGTGTATTTGGATTTTCAGGAAGTTGGTGAACAAAGTTAGAGCACATGGAATTGGGTGTAATATACTGGCATGGATTGAGAATTGGTTAACAGACAGAAAACTGAGAGTAGGAATAAAGGGGTATTTTACAGGTTGGCAGACTGTGACTAGTGGGGTATCACAGGGATCGGTGCTTGGGCCCCAGCTATTCACAAGATATCAATGATTTGGATGAGGGGACCAAATGTAATATTTCCAAGTTTGCTGATGACACAAAACTAGGTGGGAATGTGAGTTGTGAGGAGGATGCAAAAAGGCTTCAAGGGGATATAGACAGACTAAGTGAGTGGGCAAGAACATGGCAGATCGAATATAATGTGGAAACATGTGAATTCTTCCAACTTGGTAGGAAAAACAGAAATGCAGATTATTTTTTAAATGGTGAGAGATTGGGAAATGTGGATGTTCAAAGGGACCTGGCTGTCCCTGTACATGAATCACTGAAAGCTAACATGCAGGTACAGCAAGCAATTAATAAGGCTAATGGTACGGTTGGCCTTTATTACAAGAGGATTTGAGTACAGGAGTAAAGATGCCTTACTGCAATTATATAGGGCCTTGGTGAGACCGCGCCTGGAGTATTGTGCACAATTTTGGTCTCCTTACCTAAAAAAGCATATACTTGCCATAGAGGGAGTGCAACGAAGGTTCACCAGACTGATTCCTGGGATGGCGGGATTGTCGTATGAAGAGGGATTGAGTAGACTAGGCCTATATTCTCTGGCGTTCAGAAGAATGAGAGGTGATCTCATTGAAACATACAAAATTATTACTGGGCTCGACAGAGTAGATGCAGGGAGGATGTTTCCCCTGGATGGGGAGTCTAGAACCTGGGTCACGGTCTCAGAATAAGGGGTAGGCCATTTAGGACTGAGATGAGGAGAAATTTCTTCATTCAGAGAGTGTTGAATGTTTGGAATTCTCTACCCCAGAGGGCTGCGGAGGCTCAGTCACTGAGTACATTCAAAACAGAGATCGATAGATTTCTAGATATTAAAGGCACCAAAAGATATGGGATATTGCAGGAAAATGGCGTTGAGGGAAGAGGCCAGCCGTGATCTTGTTGAATGACGGAGCCGGCTCGAGGGGACGGATGGCCTCCTATTTCTTATGTTCTTACAATCTGCCAACCCGAAAATGACCTGTCTATTTCTAATCTCTGTTTTCTTTCTGTTAACCATTCCTCAATCCATGCCAATATATTACCCCCAATTTCATGAACCCTAATTTTGCAGAACAACCTTTTGTGTGGCACCTTATCAAATGCCTTCAAAAATCTAAATACACTTCATCCACTAGTTTCTCCTTATCTTCCCTTCTAGTTACACCTTCAAAAAACTCTAATAGATTTGTCAAACACCATTTCCCTTTCATAAAAACGTGTTGACTCTGCCCAATCTTATTATGATTTTCCAAGTGCCCTGTTGCTACGTCCTTAATAATTGATTCCAACATTTTCCCTATTACTGCTACCAGGTTAACTGGCCTATAGTTTCCTGATTTCCCTCCATTCTTGAATAGGAGGGTTACATTCGCTAACTTCCGATCCACCATGTACAGAATACTGCAGGTAAAATGGAACGATTCATTCCTGTCTCGTTCTCTATGGTCAGTGTATGTCTGATTGACAGCTCCTGTCTCGTTTCGTCTCGTACAGTACGTCGTGTGTGTGTCTCAATGAAATCTTCGGTACATGTACAGGACACAGAAGGTAAAAATGAATGATTCACTCCCGTCTGATACTTTATGACCCGTGTCTGCCTCAGTTTCAACTCCTGTGCACATACAGCACACAGCAGATAAGAAGGAATAATCCAGTTTCAGACTTATTTCTCTCCTCCCCTTCTAAGCTGACCCACCACCCCCAAACTGACCACTCACTCCCAACCAGTCCCAACAACAACAACAACAACAACAACATGCTGACCACCCAACTTCCCTTCTTGGCCCCCATGTTAGCTGATATTGTTAATGGTTCCGTCTCCTCAGGTACTGTCCCCCTCCCCTTCAAATCTGCCATCATCACCCCCCTCCTCAAAAAAAACACCCTTGACCCCAGTCCTTGCAAACTACCGCCCCCATCTCCATACTCCCTTTCTGCTCTGAAGTCCTTGAATGTGTTGTCGCATCGTAAATCCATGCCCATTTGTCCCACAACTCCACCATTGGCGGCCGTGCCATCAGCTGCCTCGGCCCGAAGCTCTGGAATTCCCTCTCCAAACCTCTCCGCCTCTCTCTCCTCCTTTAAGACGCTCCTTAAAACCTATCTGTTTGACCAAGCTTTTGGTCACCTGGCCTAACATCTCCTGATGTGGTTGACTTTCAAATTTTGTTTGATGATCGTTCCTGTGAAGCGCCTTGGGATGATTTGCTACAATACGGGCACTCTATAAATGCAAGATGTTTTTCTTGTTGTTGTGGGGCCTGTGGAATTTCAGGGCCTTGGTGTCTGGGGTCTTGTGGAATATCAGATTGCCCCCTCCTCACATTAACTGTGAGCCCTGTTTTATAAATAGTGCTGAGGAACTTTAAACACAAGAAGTGA
Organism: Heptranchias perlo; assembly: GCF_035084215.1. NCBI lineage: Eukaryota > Metazoa > Chordata > Chondrichthyes > Hexanchiformes > Hexanchidae > Heptranchias > Heptranchias perlo. The sequence goes on along the minus strand of NW_027138352.1, from coordinate 804,978 downwards.
CACAGAGGTACTGTGATACAGAGAGACACCAACAGAGGGAGACGACAGCAAGCGGGAGAGTCTGGATCACCCGCTAACTCTGGACGAACTGACAAAGGCCGTCCGATCCTTCGAGAAGAGTAAGACTCCCGGAAGCGACGGCTTACCGGTGGAGTTGTACTCGGCTCTGTGGGACTGGATACGCCCAGACCTGCTGGAAGTGTACGGGGGTATGCTCCTGTCAGGCAGCATGTCAGACTCCATGAGGAAAGGCATCATCACCCTCATCTGCAAGCAGAAGGGGGAGAGGGAAGAAATCAAAAATTGGCGACCCATCTCACTACTTCACGTGGACTACAAAATTCTGTCCAAGGTCATCGCCAATCGGGTCAAGTCAGCCCTGGAGGTGGTGATCCACCCCGATCAGACCTGCGCCGTACCCGGCAGGAAGATCTCTGATAGCCTGGCGCTACTCAGGGATACGATTGCCTACGTACAGGACAGGGGGGTGAACACCTGCCTGATCAGCCTGGACCAGGAGAAGGCCTTTGACAGAATATCCCACACGTACATGATGGACGTGCTCTCCAAAATGGGGTTTGGGGAGGGAATCCGCAATTGGATCCGACTGCTCTACACAAACATCAGTCGCGCAGTTTCAATCAACGGGTGGGAATCAGAAAGCTTTCCGATCAAATCTGGAGTCAGGCAGGGCTGTCCTCTCTCCTCCGTCTTGTTCGTGTATTGCATCGAACCCTTTGCCGAGTCCATCAGGAGGGACGCGGGCATAAGAGGGGCGACGATCCCAGGCAGCGGAGGCACTCAGGTCAAGGCCTCCCTGTACATGGATGACGTTGCCGTCTTTTGCTCAGATCAGCTGTCGGTCCGCAGATTGATGAGCATCTGCGACCAGTTCGAACTGGCCTCGGGGGCCAGGGTAAATCGTAGCAAGAGCGAGGCCATGTTCTTTGGGAACTGGACCGACCGATCCTTTGTCCCCTTCACCGTCAGGTCGAATTACCTGAAGGTGGTGGGGATCTGGTTCGGGGGGGCCGGGGCGTGCACCAAAAACTGGGAGGAGCGTATCTCCAAGGTTAAGCAGAAACTGGGACTGTGGGATCAACGATCCCTCTCGATCGTGGGCAAGAACCTGGTCATCAGGTGCGAGGTGCTCTCGGTGTTGCTGTACGTGGCGCAGGTCTGGCCCATACCTCGCTCCTGCGCCGCGACAGTCACCCGAGCCATCTTCCGCTTTGTCTGGAGATCAAAAATGGACCGTGTCCGCAGGGTCACGATGTACAAATCTCCAGAGAAAGGGGGGAAAGGCGTGCCCAACATGGCCCTCATCCTGATGGCCACCTTTGTGTGCGGCTGCATCAAGCTGTGCATAGACCCTCAGTACGCAAACACAAAGTGTCACTACGTGCTGAGGTTCTACCTGTCCCCGGTGTTGAGAAGGATGGGCCTGGCCACGCTGCCACGGAACGCTCCATCCAGTTGGACCGTTCCGCCCCACCTGTCCTTCGTGGAAAGGTTTGTGCAGGAAAACACCTTTGACCACAAGGCGATCAGCAAGTGGTCCGCACGTAACGTCCTCGAGACCCTGCGGGAAAAGGAGATGGTGGGTCCTGTCGGTTGGTTCCCCGAGCAGACTGTCAATGTCATTTGGCAGAACGCCTCATCGCCAGAGCTCTCAAACAAGCACCAAGACCTAGCTTGGCTGGTGGTGAGAAGGGCCCTTCCCGTCAGATCCTTCATGCACTCCCGGACTCTCAGCGCCACCGCGCGCTGTCCCAGAGGAGGCTGCGGTGGAGACGAGACCGTCACCCATCTCCTTATGGAATGTGCCTTTGCAAAGAAGGTCTGGAGAGAGATGCAGTGGTATCTGTCCAGGTTCGTCCCGAGCAGTTCCGTAACACAGGTTTCTGTGCTCTACGGGCTGTTCCCGGGGACGCACACTGAGACGGACATCAACTGCTGCTGGAAGACCATCAACTCGGTGAAAGACGCCCTTTGGTCTGCCTGAAACTTGCTGGTCTTTCAGTACAAGGAGCTGTCCTCGACCGAGTGTTGCAGACTGGCACATTCCAAGGTCCAGGACTACGTGCTGAGGGACGCACTGAGGACGGGTGCGGCCGCCGCAAAGGCTCTGTGGGGAAAGGCAACCGTTTAGAGCCTTCCCGCCATTATATACCGAGGGGCTGCAATCAGGGAGAAACCCCCTCGGGCAGAATGTAAAATTCAAATTGCTGTAATGTACCTGTAATGAATCTGAAATGGACCTGAAATGAATCTGTGAGCAATAATCTGTGTTGAGTATGATGCAATGAGACACCCTAGAGTGTCATGAACTGTAATTATGTCCAATGTGTTCATTGAACTGTACTTGACGTAACCTGCAAATTGTATAATCTGTATTGTGTACGTTTGGAATGTGATATGACAACTGTATTGTCTGTACTGCTGCAAATTTTATGAATAAAGTATATTTTTTGAAAAAAAAACAGAGGGAGATCGATAAAGGGGAGATGGAGCACAGTGATACAGAGAGACACCAACAGAGGGAGATCGATAAAGGGGAGATGGAGCACAGTGATACAGAGAGACACCAACAGAGGGAGATCGATAAAGGGGAGATGGAGCACAGTGATACAGAGAGACACCAACAGAGGGAGATCGATAAAGGGGAGATGGAGCACAGTGATACAGAGAGACACCAACAGAGGGAGATCGATAAAGGGGAGATGGAGCACAGTGATACAGAGAGACACCAACAGAGGGAGATCGATAAAGGGGAGATGGAGCACAGTGATACAGAGAGACACCAACAGAGGGAGATCGATAAAGGGGAGATGGAGCACAGTGATACAGAGAGACACCAACAGAGGGAGATCGATAAAGGGGAGATGGAGCACAGTGATACAGAGAGACACCAACAGAGGGAGATCGATAAAGGGGAGATGGAGCACAGTGATACAGAGAGACACCAACAGAGGGAGATAATAAAGGGGAGGTGGAGCACAGTGATACAGAGAGACACCAACAGAGGGAGATCGATAAAGGGGAGATGGAGCACAGTGATACAGAGAGACACCAACAGAGGGAGATCGATAAAGGGGAGATGGAGCACAGTGATACAGAGAGACACCAACAGAGGGAGATCGATAAAGGGGAGATGGAGCACAGTGATACAGAGAGACACCAACAGAGGGAGATCGATAAAGGGGAGATGGAGCACAGTGATACAGAGAGACACCAACAGAGGGAGATCGATAAAGGGGAGGTGGAGCACAGTGATACAGAGAGACACCAACAGAGGGAGATAATAAAGGGGAGATGGAGCACAGTGATACAGAGAGACACCAACAGAGGGAGATCGATAAAGGGGAGGTGGAGCACAGTGATACAGAGAGACACCAACAGAGGGAGATCGATAAAGGGGAGGTGGAGCACAGTGATGCAGAGAGACACCAACAGAGGGAGATAGATCAAGGGGAGATGGAGCACAGTGATACAGAGCGACACCAACAGAGGGAGATAATAAAGGGGAGATGGAGCACAGTGATACAGAGAGACACCAACAGAGGGAGATAATAAAGGGGAGATGGAGCACAGTGATACAGAGAGACACCAACAGAGGGAGATCGATAAAGGGGAGATGGAGCACAGTGATACAGAGCGACACCAACAGAGGGAGATCGATAAAGGGGAGATGGAGCACAGTGATACAGAGAGACACCAACAGAGGGAGATCGATAAAGGGGAGATGGAGCACAGTGATACAGAGAGACACCAACAGAGGGAGATAATAAAGGGGAGATGGAGCACAGTGATACAGAGCGACACCAACAGAGGGAGATCGATAAAGGGGAGATGGAGCACAGTGATACAGAGAGACACCAACAGAGGGAGATAATAAAGGGGAGATGGAGCACAGTGATACAGAGAGACACCAACAGAGGGAGATCGATAAAGGGGAGATGGAGCACAGTGATACAGAGAGACACCAACAGAGGGAGATAATAAAGGGGAGATGGAGCACAGTGATACAGAGCGACACCAACAGAGGGAGATAATAAAGGGGAGATGGAGCACAGTGATACAGAGAGACACCAACAGAGGGAGATAATAAAGGGGAGATGGAGCACAGTGATACAGAGAGACACCAACAGAGGGAGATCGATAAAGGGGAGATGGAGCACAGTGATACAGAGAGACACCAACAGAGGGAGATCGATAAAGGGGAGGTGGAGCACAGTGATACAGAGAGACACCAACAGAGGGTGATCGATAAAGGGGAGATGGAGCACAGTGATACAGAGAGACACCAACAGAGGGAGATCGATAAAGGGGAGATGGAGCACAGTGATACAGAGAGACACCAACAGAGGGAGATCGATAAAGGGGAGATGGAGCACAGTGATACAGAGAGACACCAACAGAGGGAGATCGATAAAGGGGAGGTGGAGCACAGTGATACAGAGAGACACCAACAGAGGGAGATCGATAAAGGGGAGATGGAGCACAGTGATACAGAGAGACACCAACAGAGGGAGATCGATAAAGGGGAGATGGAGCACAGTGATACAGAGAGACACCAACAGAGGGAGATCGATAAAGGGGAGATGGAGCACAGTGATACAGAGAGACACCAACAGAGGGAGATCGATAAAGGGGAGATGGAGCACAGTGATACAGAGAGACACCAACAGAGGGAGATCGATAAAGGGGAGATGGAGCACAGTGATACAGAGAGACACCAACAGAGGGAGATCGATAAAGGGGAGATGGAGCACAGTGATACAGAGAGACACCAACAGAGGGTGATAATAAAGGGGAGATGGAGCACAGTGATACAGAGAGACACCAACAGAGGGAGACAGATAAAGGGGAGATGGAGCACAGTGATACAGAGAGACACCAACAGAGGGAGATCGATAAAGGGGAGATGAAGCACAGTGATACAGAGAGACACCAACAGAGGGAGACAGATAAAGGGGAGATGGAGCACAGTGATACAGAGAGACACCAACAGAGGGAGATCGATAAAGGGGAGGTGGAGCACAGTGATACAGAGAGACACCAACAGAGGGAGATCGATAAAGGGGAGATGGAGCACAGTGATACAGAGAGACACCAACAGAGGGAGATAGCGAGAGGTGTGAATTGGAACAATCACAGACACAGGGATCACTCTAATGCTGATTGTACTGAGCAATGGCCCTCTTGTAATGATGTAATTTTGTGCAGTGAGTTAAAGGGATCTGTTCTATTCCGTGTAAAAGCAGCTGGATAGACACTGAGTCCTCACCCACCAGTGAGACAGACAGACAAAGCTCACTATATACATCCCAGGGACACGAACAGGCCCAACTGCAGAATATACAGAGTGAGCAGGGCAAATGTGTGGAATCGCAGGGATAAAATGGGGAACGAGGAAGAGAGGGAGAGAAAACAGCAGGAGGGGGGAAACTATAAGAACAGAAAGGGTGCAGAGAAAAATCAACCAAATGAGAGGTGAGAACTGAACAGGTATCAGAGAGACAGGCAGCAGGATAAATACAGACAGACACAGTGATGGATCAAGACAATGAAACCGTGCAGCTGAGTGAGGCTCCCCTCGGTGCATCAGCCCAGTCTCTGACTGTACTCTATGGTTGACGGAGCCTGGCAGGGAGCAGCTCATAGACCTGGATCCCAGTGAAAGGCCTCACACAGGCCTCAGGAAGGAACCATTTGGGACACTGACACAGGGCAAGAGACCCAGTCCCCCTCTGGTTTACAGACAGGCTCACCTTGCACTCTCTCACACTGGGGGGCTGAGTTAAGGTGGGAAAAGCAGGTACATGATAGGTGAGGGGCTTTGGACTGGGAGGAGGGGACTTTTGGCTGATAAGTCTTAACTACATCAGGGGAGGGAGACTGACCCACCCTCTCTCTGCCCCTGGGATGTGCTACTGCAGTCAGGTCGGTAAGTGTTTCTGTATCTTTAAACTCTCTGTCTCACTTACACCCCCGGTGTAATTACCCCACTGTGAACTGTCCCTCCGTGTAATTACCCCACCTGTGAGCTATCCCCCGGTATAATCCGCCCTCCCCCCGGTGTAATTAACCCCCCACCCAGTGACCCGCCCCCAGTATAAATCCCACCCCCCCCTGTGTAATCTCCCCCTCTGCTTCCTATCTCTCTGACCCTGTTGCTCTCTCTCTCTCCCTGTCTTTGTCTCTCTCTCTCTGCCTCTGTCTCTCTTTCTCTCTATGTTCTCTCTTTCTGTCCCTTTCCCTCTCTCTCTCTCCCTTTCCCTGTCTCTGCCTGATGCATTCTCTTTCTCTCTCTGTTCCCATCTCTCTCTCTGTCCCTTTCCATGTCTCTCTGCCTATCCTTGTCTTTTTCTCTGTCTGTCCCTAACTCTCTCTCTCTCTCTCTCCCTTTCTCTCCCTATGCCGTTCTCCCTCTCTCTGTCAATATCTCTTCCCATCTCTCTCTGACCCTATCTCTTTTTATCTCTGTCTCTCTCTATCCTTCTTTCTCCCTCTCTCCTTCCCGCTCACTTTCTCACTCTCTATGTACCACCCTCTCCCTCTCTCCCTATCAGTGTGTCTCTCTTTCTCTCCATCTCTGTGTCCCTGTCTCTCTCTTTCTCTCTCTCTTTGTCCCTGTCTGTCTTTATGTCTCTCTCTCTTTGTCCCTGTCACTCTCTCTCTCTCTGTCTCTATCCCTGACTCTCTCGCTCTATCTCTTTGTGCCAAGTCTCTCTCTCAGGGCCCAGAATATATCCCTGGTTTATTGAGTCCTGTAACTGTTGCAGGGATTTAAAATGGGCTGAGAAGGGGGTTTAAAAAGATGTTTAAAAGTGGTTTAAAATTGGCTTTTTCAAAGAGTTGAAAAGAGTATTAAAAAGGTGTTTAAAAGGGGTTTAAAGAGGGGGTTATAAAAAGGGGGGTTAAAAAGGAGGTTTAAAAGTGGGTTTATAATTGGGTTTTAAGGAGGGGTTTAAAATGGGGCATAAACAGTAGTTTTACAGGAGGGTTCAAAGGAGTTCTAAAGGCAGGTTAAATGGGTTTTAAAAGGGAGTTAAAAAGGGTTAAAGATGGGTTTAAAACGGCAGCGAAAATTGGTTTATAAAGGGGTTAACAATGGATTTTAAAATGGGTTTAAAAAGAGGTTTGGGTGGCATTTAAAAGGGGGGTCCAAAAAGGGGATTTGAGTAGGTGGTTTAAAAGGGGGGTTAGAAATGGGATTAAAACATGTTCAAAAGAGGGGTTAAGGTTGGTTTTAAAGGAGTTTAAAAAGGGGTTTAGAAGGGAGTTTAAAAGGGAGTTCTGAAACAGTCCTGTATCTGTTACAGGGGTCCTCAGGGGCAAGTATGGAGCCAGTGCTGTGCCAGCATTCATTGTGGTCGTAATCCAGATAGTTGGCACCAATATCAGCAACTTCATTCCCCAACCCAAGATACTCTGTGACCAGAGGGCACTACTGGATACAGGCAGTGGAATTAAAGGGCAGAATGAAAGCCTCATTTAACATTCCAATATCAGTTTAGTTTGTCTGGGCCCATTGTCTCAGTGGCCCCCTCCTCTGAAAGAGGGCACTTGTACAATGTATTGTTTTTGTGCTGGAGGCACTGGGATATCCCAGCACCGCCCGAGTGGCCCATTCAAAAAAGTTCCAACCAAAGGGTTAATGGGGAAGTTGCTACACCTGTCAATCATTGTTGGAACTGAGCTCCGAGATCCAATGCTGTCCAGGCGATAAAAGTCGCAATGAGTCCTGACTCCCCCAGGTGCGTCGAGGAGGCTCAAGTGTCTGGAGCGATCCCGTCCGATATAATCCCCGCTCGGACGGAATCTCTCATCGGCGCCAGGCCCCGAAACCTCCCTCGGGAACCTGCGCCTCACAACTCGGGCAGCATCTCGGAAATCCCCTCCGTGCCGTTCCACTCTGTACGGAGGGGTTTCCTGTAGGGGTTGCTCCTGCACACTCTCCACTTCACTCCGCCCTTGTCTCCCGTCCTAACGCGCCTTGGCTGAGGCCCGTATGCAGTTCTACCCGGGTCAGCATTTGGGTAAATGGGTCACAGCATTTGGGCAGAAATGTCTGGTGACTTCTGGCCCCACGCCCAGATTTCTGGGGAACTCCTTTGATCTGGAATGAAATGTTTACTATGTGCAGTGGATTGTGAATCTTTGAACATTTCCTCTAACGTGGCTTGTAATATTGTAAGATGTCCTCTCTGTAAGGTGAGGAACATCGTGTATATTTGACCTGCAGTTCATCCCACACCGAGTCCCCATTAAAGTGGAATGTGCTTCACTCCAGTAAATGAACAGTTGGCTCATCGCTAAACTCAATCACCGTCCTACGTGGCCGTCCACCGACCAGATGGACTCGAGTGACCCTGGGACTTTGTTCCGCCGTTCCACTCGCCCTGTCTCTGGACCCTCAAACAGCAAACCCTTGGCTGCTGCTGTCTGAGGACCTGACCAGCGTGAGAGACATCGATACCGAGCGGCCGCTTCCCGACAGCCCGGCGAGGTTTGACGTCTGTGTCCCCGTCCTGGCCACTGAGGGATTCACGGTGGGGACTCACTACTGGGAGGTGGGGGTGAGCGACAAGACCAAGTGGGATGTAGGGGTGACCAGAGATTCCAGCGACAGGAAGGGAGGCATCGCCCTAAAGGCCAAGAATGGAGACTAAGCATTGTCCCTGAGCAATGGGAACTGGTTCTGTGCTCTAACATTCATTCTAAGTACATTCAAAACAGAGATCGATAGATTTCTAGATATTAAAGGCATCAAGAGATATGGGGATGGTGCAGGAAAATGGCGTTGAGGTAGAAGATCAACCATGATCTTGTTGAATGGCGGATCAGGCTCGAGGGGTCGGATGGCCCACTCCTGCTCCTATTTCTTATGTTCTAACCTCACTGACAGTCATCACATTGGCTCTGAGGGTGAAGCCCAGCCGGATTAGGGTTTACTTGGACTATGATGGAGGCCAAGTGTCCATTTACACTGCTGCTGACATGTCTCATCTCCACACGCTTATGGAGGCATTTGCCAAGAGATTGTTGCCTTTCTTTTGCCCCTGTTTGAATGGCACTGGGGACAATGGCGCTCCTCTCGCAGTGTGTTGAATGTGTCTTGGTAACGTCGACAGATCTGGTCAGCTCGAGCTGCTCTTGGGGAGCTCGGTGTATTATTAAAAACACTTCACTGGGAATGTATAACCGTGAGTGTGAGAGCGGGAGCAATCAACGATTACAATTGTCTTTCAAATCTAACCTGCATTGACCAATCGCTACTCTCTAAACCTAGTGGGGCAGGAATGTGTATTACATGGGGGGAGGGGGAGGGGATGTGTATTACACGGGGGGAGGGGGAGGGGATGTGTATTACACGGGGGGAGGGGGAGGGGATGTGTATTACACGGAGGGAGGGGGGAGGGGATGTGTATTACACGGGGGGAGGGGGAGGGGATGTGTATTACACCGGGGGGAGGGGGAGGGGATGTGTATTACATGGGGGGAGGGGGAGGGGATGTGTATTACACGGAGGGGCAAGGATGCATATTACACAGGGGGGCAAGGATGTTTATTACACGGCGGGGGGGCAAGGATGTGTATTACATGGGGGGTTAGGGATGTGCATTACACAAGGGGGCAGGGATATTTATTACACGGGGGCAGGTGTGTGTATTTCACGGAGGGAAGGGATGCGTAATACAGGGGGGGGCAGGGATGTGTCTTACATGGGGGGGGGCAGAAACATGTATTACACGGGGGGCAGGGATGTGAATTACACTGGGAGGGATGTGTATTACAAGATGTAGAAATGTGTATTACACGGGGGTTGGGGTGTGTTTTACATGGCGGGGGGCAGGGTTGTGTATTACACTGGGGGCAGAATATTACACGGGGAGCAGGAATGTGTATTATACTGGGGGGGGGCAGGGGTGTGTATTACACGGGGGGGGCAGGGATGTGTATTACACGGGGGGCAGGCACGTGTATTACACTGGGAGGGATGTGTATTATAAGGGGCAGAAATGTGTATTGCACGGGGGTTGGGGTGTGCGTACTACACGGGGATTGTGGTGTGTTTTACACGGGGGGGGCAGGGTTGTGTATTACACTGGGGGCAGAATATTACACGGGGAGCAGGAATGTGTATTATACTGGGGGGGGGCAGGGGTGTGTATTACACGGGGGGGGCAGGGATGTGTATTACACGGGGGGCAGGCACGTGTATTACACTGGGAGGGATGTGTATTATAAGGGGCAGAAATGTGTATTGCACGGGGGTTGGGGTGTGCGTACTACACGGGGATTGTGGTGTGTTTTACACGGGGGGGGCAGGGTTGTGTATTACACGTGGAGCAGGAATGCGTATTATTTGCGCGGCAGGGATGTGTATTATATTGGGGGCAGGGATGTGTATTATACGGGGGTCAGGGATGTGTATTACATGGGGGGGGGGGTCAGGGATGTGTATTATATTGGGGGCAGGGGTGTGTATTATACGGGGGTCAGGGATGTGTATTACATGGGGGGGGGTCAGGGATGTGTATTATATTGGGGGCAGGGGTGTGTATTATACGGGGGTCAGGGATGTGTATTACATGGGGGGGGCAGGGATGTATATTAAATGGGAGCAGGAATGTGTATTACATGGGAAGTAATGTTTCTTCATTGTACCTGTGTCTCCACATCTCCATTACTATGAAGTATAATGTTCAAAAATTTCATCCTTGACAAATACACAAAATTTCTCCTGGTCCTTTTTGTCCCTCCGTGGGTCCCCACCCTCCATGGATCTCCTGTCACAGCCCAATTATTCTATCCCCCCACAGATAAATAACCTGCCAACAACCACAGACCAACAGGAAGCAACCAAAGTGAATGGTGCACTTCATAGTTAAACTGCATCTGCAATACCATTCCTTACTGCACTTTGTGCTCAACATAATCTTCATGAGGTGATGGTTATATTTGACCCTTGTATAAAAATAGTTGGCAAACGTGTGTCATTCTGGCACCCAATATGGTTTATTTATAGAATAATGGATACCCGGGAGTGAGTTACAGACTGGAATCTAATCGAGGGGTTCAGATGGTTTATATATAGAATAATGGATACCCGGGAGTGAGTTGCAGACTGGAATCTAATCGAGGGGTTCAGATGGTTTTATATATAGAATAATGGATACCCGGGAGTGAGTTACAGGCTGGAATCTAATCGAGGGGTTCAGGTGGTTTATATATAGAATAATGGATACCTGGGAGTGAGTTGCAGACTGGAATCTAATCGAGGGGTTCAGATGGTTTATATATAGAATAATGGATACCTGGGAGTGAGCGACAGACTGGAATCTAATCGAGGGGTTCAGATGGTTTTATATATAGAATAATGGATACCCGGGAGTGAGTTACAGACTGGAATCTAATCGAGGGGTTCAGATGGTTTATATATAGAATAATGGATACCCGGGAGTGAGTTACAGACTGGAATCTAATCGAGGGGTTCAGGTGGTTTATATATAGAATAATGGATACCCGGGAGTGAGTTACAGGCTGGAATCTAATCGAGGGGTTCAGATGGTTTATATATAGAATAATGGATACCCGGGAGTGAGTTACAGACTGGAATCTAATCGAGGGGTTCAGGTGGTTTATATATAGAATAATGGATACCCGGGAGTGAGTTACAGGCTGGAATCTAATCGAGGGGTTCAGATGGTTTATATATAGAATAATGGATACCCGGGAGTGAGTTACAGGCTGGAATCTAATCGAGGGGTTCAGATGGTTTATATATAGAATAATGGATACCCGGGAGTGAGTTACAGACTGGAATCTAATCGAGGGGTTCAGGTGGTTTATATATAGAATAATGGATACCCGGGAGTGAGTTACAGACTGGAATCTAATCGAGGGGTTCAGATGGTTTATATATAGAATAATGGATACCCGGGAGTGAGTTACAGACTGGAATCTAATCGAGGGGTTCAGATGGTTTATATATAGAATAATGGATACCTGGGAGTGAGTTACAGACTGGAATCTAATCGAGGGGTTCAGATGGTTTATATATAGAATAATGGATACCTGGGAGTGAGTTACAGACTGGAATCTAATCGAGGGGTTCAGATGGTTTATATATAGAATAATGGATACCCGGGAGTGAGCTACAGACTGGAATCTAATCGAGGGGTTCAGATGGTTTATATATAGAATAATGGATACCCGGGAGTGAGTTACAGGCTGGAATCTAATCGAGGGGTTCAGGTGGTTTATTTATAGAATAATGGATACCCGGGAGTGAGTTACAGACTGGAATCTAATCGAGGGGCTCAGATGGTTTATATATAGAATAATGGATACCTGGGAGTGAGTTACAGACTGGAATCTAATCGAGGGGTTCAGATGGTTTATATATAGAATAATGGATACCTGGGAGTGAGTTACAGACTGGAATCTAATCGAGGGGTTCAGATGGTTTATATATAGAATAATGGATACCCGGGAGTGAGTTACAGACTGGAATCTAATCGAGGGGCTCAGGTGGTTTATTTATAGAATAATGGATACCCGGGAGTGAGTTACAGACTGGAATCTAATCGAGGGGCTCAGATGGTTTATATATAGAATAATGGATACCTGGGAGTGAGTTACAGGCTGGAATCTAATCGAGGGGTTCAGATGGTTTATATATAGAATAATGGATACCTGGGAGTGAGTTACAGGCTGGAATCTAATCGAGGGGTTCAGATGGTTTATATATAGAATAATGGATACCTGGGAGTGAGTTACAGGCTGGAATCTAATCGAGGGGTTCAGATATATATACATGGAATAATTCTGGTCGATGAGTTCCTCCAGGCTTTTCGAGGGGAGGGGGAGGGGTCAGACACATTACACCCGGGTGGTGGAGAAGCCCAGGGCTCCCGCACCACACCAACTCCGGTTCATCAGAACCGTGTCCCTCACACTTCACTGAGGCACCACAGCATCCATGTTGCACACCATCCCTAGTACATGAAGCTTGAAGCCTTTACCTCCAGGCAGGTGGCAATTGATTTCATTCAAACCGGTTGGGCCGGTTTGCTGGGTCTGCTCATGCTCAAAAGGGTCACATTTCTCCAGTGCCCGACACGACCGCCAGCACCAAAGAATTATCCTTCTGGTCAGGCAGGTATTTGACACACACGCACCGAAACCCTTCACCGCGGCTGTGAGTCTCCAAACCCGAGGGATCCACAGAGGAAATGTTTCCCATCTGCTTGACAGAGTGAACACTCTCGCCCTGGAGGCACACTTTGTGAAGCAAACGCTGCGAGGCCCCAGTGTGGGCTGAGGGGACGTCATCGGGCCCGTCCTTGGTCTGATCTGGACATCCCAGGCGTCGGCTGGCACCACAAGGTAAAGGTGCGGCCACTGGTCGCAAGCTGTCCCGCCTTCACTGGCTGCAGGGCGGGAGGAAGTCAGGGACAGTCATGGAGGCCGCGCTATCCCAGCAATCACTGCGGGTGTGAAACCCCTCTATTCAGACACCAGGCCCTTTAGATCCAATGGAGGGCATTCACCAGAGGCATGAACGCTGGGATGACCCGACCTTCATAGACATCTCTCCAATACCAGTACGAGAAGTCCTGGAACAGGGCCCATTGGAGACTGCCCATCAGGAGCTGGCACCTTAGACTCCTGCCAAATGGGGGAGAAGGATTAGATCTCCATATATAGAAACACAGGAAATAGGAGCAGGAGTAGGCCATTCGAGCCCTGCTCCCCCATTCAATGTGATCATGGCTGATCCTTTATCTCAATACCACATTCCTGCTCTCTCTTCATACCCCTTGATGCCTTTTGTGTCTAGAAATCTATCTAGCTCCTTCTTAAATATATTCAGTGACTTGGCCTCCACAGCCTTCTGTGGTAGAGAATTCCACAGGTTCACCACCCTCTGAGTGAAGAAATTTCTCCTCATCTCAGTCCTAAATGGCCTACCCTGTATCCTAACACTGTGACCCCTAGTTCTGGACCCCCATCCTGTCTGTCTAACCCTATCAGAATTTTATATGTTTCAATAAGATCCCCTCTCATTCTTCTAAACTCGAGTGAATACAGGCCGAGTTGACCCAATCTCTCCTATTACAACAGTCTTGCCATCCCAGGAATCAGTCTGGTGAACATTCACTGCACTCCCTCTATGGCAAGTATATCCTTTCTTAGGTCAGGAGACCAAAACTGCACACAATACTCCAGGTGTGGTCTCACCAAGGCCCTGTATAACTGCAGTAAGACATCCTTGCTCTTGTACTCAAATCCTCTTGCAATGAAGGCCAACATACCATTTGCCTTCCTAACTGCTTGCTGCACCTGCATGTTTGCTTTCAGTGACTGGTGTACAAGGACACCCAGGTCCCTTTGTACATCAACATTTCCCAATCTATCACCATTTAAATAATACTCTGCCTTTTTGTTTTTCCTTCCGAAGTGGATAACTTCACATTTATCCACATTATACTGCATCTGCCATGTATTTGCCCACTCACTCAACTTGTCTAAATCACCTTGAAGCCTCTTTGCACCCTCCTCACAACTCATGAACCCCTCCCAGTTTTGTGTCGTCAGCAAACTTGGAAATATTACATTTGGTTCCCTCAACCAAATCATTGATATATATTGTGAATAGCTGGGGCCCAAGCACTGATCCCTGCGGTACCCCACTAGTCACTGCCTGCCACCCCGAAAAAGACCCATTTATTCCTACTCTCTGTTTCCTGTCTATTAACCAATTTTCAATCCATGCCATTATATTACCACCAATCCCATGTGCTTTAATGTTGCACACTAACCTCTTATGTGGGACTTTATCAAAGGCCTTCTGAAAATCCAAACACACCACATCCACTGGTTCTCCCTTATCTATTCTACCAGTTACATCCTCAAAAAACTCCAGTAGGTTTGTCAAACATGATTTCCCTTTCATAAATCCATGTTGACTTTGTCCAATCCCGTTGATATTTTCTAAGTGTCCTGTTATCACATCCTTTATAATAGACTCTAGCATTTTCCCTACTACTGATGTTAGGCTAACCGATCTGTAGTTCCCTGTTTTCTCTCTCCCTCCTTTTTTAAATAGTGGGATTACATTTGCCACCCTCCAATCTGCAGGAACTGTTCCATAATCTATAGAATTTTGGAAGATGACAACTAATGCATCCACTATTTCCATGGCTACCTCTTTTCGTACTCTGGGATGCAGATTATCAGGCCCTGGGGATTTATCGGCTTTCAGTCCCATTAATTTCTCCAGCACTACAGAGACCAACCTCCTCCAGTCAAAACATTCAACTGTTGGGAAGAATCCACTCATTTAAATTTGCAGCGAGAGGGGGGAGCATGCGTTTATTTATCAATATATTATGTTATTTTAATGCATAACATTTTAAAATAGCATTCAATAAATTAGTCTCATATCTAAATGCGCGGGGAACATAATGTCACCAAACCCAAAATGATAAGAAGTTTTCGTGTGTTGGTGCTGGTCCCTTGGTGGGTGTTTTGTCTGTGTGTGTGTGTGTGTGTGTGTGTGTCTCGTGTAACAAACCCAGTGCTACAGATCATGTCGTGAGCTGATCAAAGTAAAGAAAGAACGAACTCGCATTTATATAGCGCCTTTCACAACCTCGGGAAGTCCCAAAGCTCTTCACAGCCAATGAAGTACCTTTGATGTGTAGTCACACTAAGTTTTAAAAAAGGGAGACAGGCAGGGTGATATTGGTGATTTACGATCTATTAAAAGATTCGCTCCACTCAGACACAAACAGTACAGTACAGCGAGTGACCTACCACATGGCGACTACACTTAATTTCTCAGACAAAAAAAAAGGAGACGATAAAATGAAACAGCGCAAGTGAAAGATTGTAACTCGGTGATGTGCTGGGTCCAGGGTCTGTAACGGGGGGCTGTAATGAAAGACTGTAACTCGGTGATGTGCTGGGTCCAGGATCTGTAACTGGGGGCTGTAATGAAAGACTGTAACTCGGTGATGTGCTGGGTCCAGGATCTGTAACTGGGGGCTGTAATGAAAGACTGTAACTCGGTGATGTGCTGGTCCAGGATCTGTAACGGGGGGCTGCAATGAAAGACTGTAACTCGGTTATGTGCTGGTCCAGGATCTGTAACGGGGGGCTGTAATGAAAGACTGTAACTCGGTGATCTACTGGGTCCAGGGTCTGTAACTGGGGGCTGTAATGAAAGATTGTAACTCGGTGATGTGCTGGGTCCAGGATCTGTAACTGAGAGCTGTAATGAAAGACTGTAATTCAGTGATGTGCTGGGTCCAGGTTCTGTAACGGGGGGCTGTAATGAAAGATTGTAACTGGGTGATGTACTGGGTCCAGGGTCTGTAACTGGGGGCTGTAATGAAAGACTGTAACTCAGTTTTGTGCTGGATCCAGGGTCTGTAATGGGTGGCTGTAATGAAAGACTGTAACTCGGTGATGTGCTGGGTCCAGGGTCTGTAACTGGGGGATGTAATGAAAGCCTGTAACTCGGTGATGTGCTGGGTCCAGGATCTGTAACTAGGGGCTGTAATGAAAGACTGTAACTGGGTGATGTGTTGGGTCCAGGGTCTGTAACTGGAGGCTGTAATGAAAGCCTGTAACTCAGTGATGTGCTGGGTCCAGGGTCTGTAACTGGGGGCTGTAATGAAAGACTGTAACTCGGTGATGTGCTGGGTCCAGGGTCTGTAACGGGGGGCTGTAATGAAAGCCTGTAACTGGGTGATGTGCTGGGTCCAGGGTCTGTAACGGGGGGCTGTAATGAAAGCCTGTAACTCGGTGATGTGCTGGGTCCAGGATCTGTAACTAGGGGCTGTAATGAAAGCCTGTAACTCGGTGATGTGCTGGGTCCAGGATCTGTAACTAGGGGCTGTAATGAAAGACTGTAACTCGGTGATGTGCTGGGTCCAGGGTCTGTAACTGGGGGCTGTAATGAAAGCCTGTAACTTGGTGATATGCTGGGTCCAGGATCTGTAACTGGGGGCTGTAATGAAAGACTGTAACTCGGTGATGTGCTGGGTCCAGGATCTGTAACTGGGGGCTGTGGTCAAGAGTATAAAATGTGAGGGAGGGATAGAGGGAGAGAGAGAGAGAGAGAAGATGGCAGCAGGACATGGGGAGATCATGTGTTAGTGAGTGAGAGAGTGAAGGAAAAGAGAAAAGCATTGGGAGAGAGAGAGGGGGAGGGTTAAAAACACACGAGCCACCTACAGGGGTTTCTATACAGAAAATTAACACAACAAGCAGCAATTTATAGATATATTTTACATTAGAAATAAAAAATACTTACAAACATATAATAACACTCTGAGCACCTTTTTTTTAAAGGAGAGTAAATACAATTTTTTGGAGCACCATATTTACTAGTAAAGCTTCACAGACTTCATTCATCTTTTTATTTGCTGTTTGGTTCAATTTACGGCAGGTTTGCGAATTAAATAAAATCGTCTCTCTCTCTGTTGTGGTTTTATATTACAATCTATGGAGAACATTTTTAATAAAAAAAACACATTTCTCTTTTTGCCGCTTTCCTTAAACAAGAAAAACACCGACGTCATACCAGGCCGCTATCACCGCAGGGAAAGGGGCCTTAAAGGGCCAGTACGGGGTGGAGGGAAACGGTTCTTAAAGGGACTATACCGGGGGAGGGAAACTGCTCTTAAAGTGATAGTACGGGGGAGGGACACTGGTCTTAAAGCGACAGTACCAGAGGTGAGGGAGGGAAACAGGTTTTAAAGGGACAATATGGGGAGGAGGGAAACTGGTCTCAAAGGGACAGTACGGGGGAGGCGGTGGGAAACGGGTCTTAAAGGGACAGTATAGGGAGGGGGTGGGAAACGGGTCTTAAAGGGAAAGTACAGGGAGGGGGAGAGAAGCGTGCCTTAAAGGGACAGTATGAGAGGGGAGGGAGGCAAACGGGTCTTAAAGGGACAGTGCGGAGGGAAACAAGTCTTAAAGGGACAGCGGAGGGGGAAAGCAGTAGACAAATTGATATATATTTTTCAACACTTTGTTCTTCACACAAACATGTAACTGTTCTCTGAGGGTCTTCAGGTCGGAGAACACAGTCGTCATGGCAAGTTGCTCGCTGAGGTTTTCTCTCTTTTCCCGAGGCGTTGCTTGGTCGTACGACAGCTATGGATAAGGGGGTGAGGGAGTGGGCGAAAGGGGTCAGTGGCGGTGATAGTGACGCTGGTCGTGGTGAGGTGGGGGAGAAGGGGGTTTTTTTTAGCCCTGGAAGCAGACGGGTCCCACATCGAATCCAAACTTTTGGTTGGGTTCGGCAAAGTCGGTGAACAGCACGTCGACGAACGGCATCTGCTCCACCTGAGGAGTGTTGATCTCCAGCACCGTTTTGTCATTGCCCTTCCTCACCTGGGCCGGGACACAAGGAGACGGGGAGTTAGTGGGGCCGCACAGGAGTCAGACACTAAACAAGATCATCCCCACATCAACCGCACTCCACCTGTGTTTAGCTTTTCTGTCACTCCAGGTATTATCTCCAGGTTCCCCCTCCCCCCAGGATTACTCTCCAGTTTCCCCCTCCCTTTCTCTCCCCCCAGGATTAATCTCCAGTTTCCCCCTCCCTTTCTCTCCCCCCCAGGATTAATCTCCAGTTTCCCCCTCCCTTTCTCTCCCCCCAGGATTACTCTCCAGTTTCCCCCTCCCTTTCTCTCCCCCAAGGATTAATCTCCAGTTTCCCCCTCCCTTTCTCTCCCCCCAGGATTAATCTCCAGTTTCCCCCTCCCTTTCTCTCCCCCCCAGGATTAATCTCCAGTTTCCCCCTCCCTTTCTCTCCCCCCAGGATTACTCTCCAGTTTCCCCCTCCCTTTCTCTCCCCCAGGATTACTCTCCAGTTTCCCCCTCCCTTTCTCTCCCCCCAGGATTAATCTCCAGTTTCCCCCTCCCTTTCTCTCCCCCCAGGATTAATCTCCAGTTTCCCCCTCCCTTTCTCTCCCCCCAGGATTAATCTCCAGTTTCCCCCTCCCTTTCTCTCCCCCCAGGATTAATCTCCAGTTTCCCCCTCCCTTTCTCTCCCCCCAGGATTAATCTCCAGTTTCCCCCTCCCTTTCTCTCCCCCCCAGGATTACTCTCCAGTTTCCCCCTCCCTTTCTCTCCCCCCAGGATTACTCTCCAGTTTCCCCCTCCCTTTCTCTCCCCCAGGATTACTCTCCAGTTTCCCCCTCCCTTTCTCTCCCCCCAGGATTAATCTCCAGTTTCCCCCTCCCTTTCTCTCCCCCAGGATTACTCTCCAGTTTCCCCCTCCCTTTCTCTCCCCCCAGGATTAATCTCCAGTTTCCCCCTCCCTTTCTCTCCCCCAGGATTACTCTCCAGTTTCCCCCTCCCTTTCTCTCCCCCCAGGATTAATCTCCAGTTTCCCCCTCCCTTTCTCTCCCCCAGGATTACTCTCCAGTTTCCCCCTCCCTTTCTCTCCCCCCAGGATTAATCTCCAGTTTCCCCCTCCCTTTCTCTCCCCCAGGATTACTCTCCAGTTTCCCCCTCCCTTTCTCTCCCCCAGGATTACTCTCCAGTTTCCCCCTCCCTTTCTCTCCCCCCAGGATTAATCTCCAGTTTCCCCCTCCCTTTCTCTCCCCCAGGATTACTCTCCAGTTTCCCCCTCCCTTTCTCTCCCCCCAGGATTACTCTCCAGTTTCTACCTTTCTCTCGAGAAGGTGGAGAATTTTATTACGATAAAGTAGGCCCCGTTTCCACGGTGACTCTCTTGCACCTCGCCTCAGTATCCACTTTCTACGATGACCGTAGCCCAGCCCAATCCTCTCCTCCCTCAGTGCCCACTATCTACGATGACCGTAGCCCAGCCCAATCCTCTCCTCCTTCAGTGCCCACTTTCGACGATGACCGTAGCCCAGCCCGATCCTCTCCTCCCTCAGTGCCCACTATCTACGATGACCGTAGCCCAGCCCAATCCTCTCCTCCCCCAGTGCCCACTTTCTACGATGACCGTAGCCCAGCCCAATCCTCTCCTCCCCCAGTGCCCACTTTCTACGATGACCGTAGCCCAGCCCAATCCTCTCCTCCTTCAGTGCCCACTTTCTACGATGACCGTAGCCCAGCCCAATCCTCTCCTCCCTCAGTGCCCACTTTCTACGATGACCGTAGTCGAGCCCAATCCTCTCCTCCCCCAGTGCCCACTTTCTACGATGACCATAGCCCAGCCCAATCCTCTCCTCCCTCAGTGCCCACTATCTACGATGACCGTAGCCCAGCCCGATCCTCTCCTCCCTCAGTGCCCACTTTCTACGATGACCGTAGCCCAGCCCGATCCTATCCTCCCCCAGTGCCCACTTTCTACGATGACCGTAGCCCAGCCCGATCCTCTCCTCCCTCAGTGCCCACTTTCTACGATGACCGTAGCCCAGCCCGATCCTATCCTCCCCCAGTGCCCACTTTCTACGATGACCGTAGCCCAGCCCGATCCTCTCCTCCCTCAGTGCCCACTTTCTACGATGACCGTAGCCCAGCCCGATCCTCTCCTCCCTCAGTGCCCACTTTCTACGATGACCGTAGCCCAGCCCAATCCTCTCCTCCCCCAGTGCCCACTTTCTACGATGACCGTAGCCCAGCCCGATCCTCTCCTCCCTAAGTGCCCACTTTCTACGATGACCGTAGCCCAGCCTGATCCTCTCCTCCCTCAGTGCCCACTTTCTACGATGACCGTAGCCCAGCCCGATCCTCTCCTCCCCCAGTGCCCACTTTCTACGATGACCGTAGCCCAGCCCGATCCTCTCCTCCCCCAGTGCCCACTTTCTACGATGACCGTAGCCCAGCCCGATCCTCTCCTCCCTCAGTGCCCACTTTCTACGATGACTGTAGCCCAGCCCGATCCTCTCCTCCCCCAGTGCCCACTTTCTACGATGACCGTAGCCCAGCCCGATCCTCTCCTCCCTAAGTGCCCACTTTCTACGATGACCGTAGCCCAGCCTGATCCTCTCCTCCCTCAGTGCCCACTATCTACGATGACCGTAGCCCAGCCCGATCCTCTCCTCCCTCAGTGCCCACTTTCTACGATGACCGTAGCCCAGCCCGATCCTCTCCTCCCCCAGTGCCCACTTTCTACGATGACCGTAGCCCAGCCCGATCCTCTCCTCCCTAAGTGCCCACTTTCTACGATGACCGTAGCCCAGCCCGATGCTCTCCTCCCTAAGTGCCCACTTTCTACGATGACCGTAGCCCAGCCCGATCCTCTCCTCCCTAAGTGCCCACTTTCTACGATGACCGTAGCCCAGCCTGATGCTCTCCTCCCTAAGTGCCCACTTTCTACGATGACCGTAGCCCAGCCCGATCCTATCCTCCCCCAGTGCCCACTTTCTACGATGACCGTAGCCCAGCCCGATCCTCTCCTCCCTAAGTGCCCACTTTCTACGATGACCGTAGCCCAGCCCGATGCTCTCCTCCCTAAGTGCCCACTTTCTACGATGACCGTAGCCCAGCCCGATCCTATCCTCCCCCAGTGCCCACTTTCTGCGATGACCGTAGCCCAGCCCGATCCTCTCCTCCCTAAGTGCCCACTTTCTGCGATGACCGTAGCCCAGCCCGATCCACTCCTCCCTAAGTGCCCACTTTCTACGATGACCGTAGCCCAGCCCGATCCTCTCCTCCCTAAGTGCCCACTTTCTGCGATGACCGTAGCCCAGCCCGATCCTCTCCTCCCTAAGTGCCCACTTTCTACGATGACCGTAGCCCAGCCCGATCCTATCCTCCCCCAGTGCCCACTTTCTACGATGACCGTAGCCCAGCCCGATGCTCTCCTCC
Source organism: Heptranchias perlo (assembly GCF_035084215.1). NCBI lineage: Eukaryota > Metazoa > Chordata > Chondrichthyes > Hexanchiformes > Hexanchidae > Heptranchias > Heptranchias perlo. The sequence continues at coordinate 783,156 of NW_027138352.1, read as the reverse complement.
CTCAGTGCCCACTATCTACGATGACCAGAGCCCAGCCCGATCCTCTCCTCCCTCAGTGCCCACTTTCTACGATGACCGTAGCCCAGCCCGATCCTCTCCTCCCTCAGTGCCCACTATCTACGATGACCAGAGCCCAGCCCGATCCTCTCCTCCCTCAGTGCCCACTTTCTACGATGACCGTAGCCCAGCCCGATCCTCTCCTCCCCCAGTGCCCACTTTCTACGATGACCGTAGCCCAGCCTGATCCTCTCCTCCCTCAGTGCCCACTTTCTACGATGACCGTAGCCCAGCCCGATCCTCTCCTCCCCCAGTGCCCACTTTCTACGATGACCGTAGCCCAGCCCGATCCTCTCCTCCCTAAGTGCCCACTTTCTGCGATGACCGTAGCCCAGCCCGATCCTCTCCTCCTTCAGTGCCCACTTTCTACGATGACCGTAGCCCAGCCCGATCCTCTCCTCCCTAAGTGCCCACTTTCTACGATGACCGTAGCCCAGCCCGATCCTCTCCTCCCCCAGTGCCCACTTTCTGCGATGACCATAGCCCAGCCCGATCCTCTCCTCCCTAAGTGCCCACTTTCTGCGATGACCATAGCCCAGCCCGATCCTCTCCTCCCTCAGTGCCCACTTTCTACGATGACCGTAGCCCAGCCCGATCCTCTCCTCCCTAAGTGCCCACTTTCTGCGATGACCGTAGCCCAGCCCGATCCTCTCCTCCCTAAGTGCCCACTTTCTGCGATGACCATAGCCCAGCCCGATCCACTCCTCCCCCAGTGCCCACTTTCTACGATGACCGTAGCCCAGCCCGATGCTCTCCTCCCCCACTGCCCACTTTCTGCGATGACCGTAGCCCAGCCCGATCCTCTCCTCCCCCACTGCCCACTTTCTGCGATGACCGTAGCCCAGCCCGATCCTCTCCTCCCTAAGTGCCCACTTTCTACGATGACCGTAGCCCAGCCCGATCCTCTCCTCCCTCAGTGCCCACTATCTGCGATGACCGTAGCCCAGCCCGATCCTCTCCTCCCCCACTGCCCACTTTCTGCGATGACCGTAGCCCAGCCCGATCCTCTCCTCCCCCAGTGCCCACTTTCTACGATGACTGTAGCCCAGCCCGATCCACTCCTCCCCCAGTGCCCACTTTCTACGATGACCGTAGCCCAGCCCGATCCTCTCCTCCCCCAGTGCCCACTTTCTGCGATGACCGTAGCCCAGCCCGATCCACTCCTCCCCCAGTGCCCACTTTCTACGATGACCGTAGCCCAGCCTGATCCTATCCTCCCCCACTGCCCACTTTCTACGATGACCGTAGCCCAGCCCGATCCACTCCTCCCCCAGTGCCCACTTTCTACGATGACCGTAGCCCAGCCCGATCCTATCCTCCCCCAGTGCCCACTTTCTGCGATGACCGTAGCCCAGCCCGATCCTCTCCTCCCCCAGTGCCCACTTTCTACGATGACCGTAGCCCAGCCCGATCCTCTCCTCCCCCAGTGCCCACTTTCTGCGATGACCATAGCCCAGCCCGATCCTATCCTCCCCCAGTGCCCACTTTCTACGATGACCATAGCCCAGCCCGATCCTCTCCTCCCTCAGTGCCCACTTTCTACGATGACCGTAGCCCAGCCCGATCCTCTCCTCCCTCAGTGCCCACTTTCTGCGATGACCGTAGCCCAGCCCGATCCTCTCCTCCCTCAGTGCCCACTTTCTACGATGACCGTAGCCCAGCCCGATCCTCTCCTCCCCCAGTGCCCACTTTCTACGATGACCGTAGCCCAGCCCGATCCTCTCCTCCCCCAGTGCCCACTTTCTGCGATGACCATAGCCCAGCCCGATCCTATCCTCCCCCAGTGCCCACTTTCTACGATGACCGTAGCCCAGCCCGATCCTCTCCTCCCTCAGTGCCCACTTTCTACGATGACCGTAGCCCAGCCCGATCCTCTCCTCCCCCAGTGCCCACTATCTACAATGACCGTAGCCCAGCCCGATCCTATCCTCCCTCAGTGCCCACTTTCTACGATGACCGTAGCCCAGCCCGATCCTCTCCTCCCTCAGTGCCCACTTTCTACGATGACCGTAGCCCAGCCCGATCCTATCCTCCCCCAGTGCCCACTTTCTGCGATGACCATAGCCCAGCCCGATTCTATCCTCCCCCAGTGCCCACTTTCTACGATGACCGTAGCCCAGCCCGATCCTATCCTCCCTCAGTGCCCACTTTCTACGATGACCGTAGCCCAGCCCGATCCTCTCCTCCCTCAGTGCCCACTTTCTACGATGACCGTAGCCCAGCCCGATCCTCTCCTCCCTCAGTGCCCACTTTCTGCGATGACCGTAGCCCAGCCCGATCCTCTCCTCCCCCAGTGCCCACTTTCTACGATGACCATAGCCCAGCCCGATCCTCTCCTCCCTCAGTGCCCACTTTCTACGATGACCGTAGCCCAGCCCGATCCACTCCTCCCTCAGTGCCCACACTTTCCAGCAGTGATTGACTGCATAGCGATCAGAAGGAAACCCCTGGCTCATTCGCCCTTTTGTAACCCAGGCCCCTGTGACGGGGAATCCAGTTTGGATTCGTGTCCATGGACCTTCTGCTCTTCATGTGTTAGACGGTGAAACCTTTCTACATTTCGCGGATATTCTGTACACATCATGTTGAGTGATCAGACTGCACGATGGGAGATCGGGGTCATCACCGAATACGTCCAGGTCAGGTACAGCACGGGTTAGATACAGAGTAAAGCTCCCTCTACACTGTCCCATCAAACACTCCCAGGGCAGGTGCAGCACGGGTTAGATACAGAGTAAAGCTCCCTCTACACTGTCCCATCAAACACTCCCAGGGCAGGTACAGCACGGGTTAGATACAGAGTAAAGCTCCCTCTACACTGTCCCATCAAACACTCCCAGGGCAGGTACAGCACGGGTTAGATACAGAGTAAAGCTCCCTCCACACTGTCCCATCAAACACTCCCAGGGCAGGTACAGCACGGGTTAGATACAGAGTAAAGCTCCCTCTACACTGTCCCATCAAACACTCCCAGGGCAGGTACAGCACGGGTTAGATACAGAGTAAAGCCCCCTCTACACTGTCCCATCAAACACTCTCAGGGCAGGTACAGCACGGGTTAGATACAGAGTAAAGCTCCCTCTACACTGTCCCATCAAACACTCCCAGGGCAGGTACAGCACGGGTTAGATACAGAGTAAAGATCCCTCTACACTGTCCCATCAAACACTCCCAGGGCAGGTACAGCACGGGTTAGATACAGAGTAAAGCTCCCTCTACACTGTCCCATCAAACACTCCCAGGGCAGGTACAGCACGGGTTAGATACAGAGTAAAGCTCCCTCTACACTGTCCCATCAAACACTCCCAGTGTCAGTTTGTTGGTGAAAACGGGACAGGTTCATTCCCTGGCCACGCACTCAATGCGGAACCTGCCCAAATTCATTTCACATTCCGTAACAATGTTCTACAGACAAACAGGAGAGCGTTACTCGGGAAAGAGCAGAGACTGACCGCACAGCCGTCCACAATGGCCTTGATGTAGGGGTTGTTGTCGAATGACATCTCCTCGTCGTTGGAGCCCAGGAAGCGCATGGCTTTGTCGTAGTTGTCGGCTGCCAGCTGGTACCAGGCGACTGAGCGGTGGCAGTGATAGGTGAAGTTTTGGCGGGCTGCCACGCTCAACAGTCGCAAGAAGGTCATCTGGACAACGCCGATGGGGTTACTGTCAGAGTCCACGTAGGAGAGCTGGAGGAGAGGGTGTGGGAAAGAAAGAACTTGGATTTACATCAAGCCTTTCACCACCTCAGGATGTCTCAAATCACTCGACTCCCTCAGTACTGCACTCCCTCAAACAATACAGGACTCCCTCAGTACTGTACTCCCTCAGACAATACAGGACTCCCTCAGTACTGCACTCCCTCAGACAATACAGGACTCCCTCAGTACTGCACTCCCTCAGACAATACAGGGCTCCCTCAGTACTGCACTCCCTCAGACAATACAGGACTCCCTCAGTACTGTACTCCCTCAGACAATACAGGACTCCCTCAGTACTGCACTCCCTCAGACAATACAGGACTCCCTCAGTACTGTACTCCCTCAGACAATACAGGACTCCCTCAGTACTGCACTCCCTCAAACAATACAGGACTCCCTCAGTACTGCACTCCCTCAGACAATACAGGACTCCCTCAGTACTGCACTCCCTCAGACAATACAGGACTCCCTCAGTACTGCACTCCCTCAGACAATACAGGACTCCCTCAGTACTGCACTCCCTCAGACAATACAGGACTCCCTCAGTACTGCACTCCCTCAGACAATACAGGACTCCCTCAGTACTGCACTCCCTCAGACAATACAGGACTCCCTCAGTACTGCACTCCCTCAGACAATACAGGACTCCCTCAGTACTACACTCCCTCAGACAATACAGGACTCCCTCAGTACTGTACTCCCTCAAACAATACAGGACTCCCTCAGTACTGTACTCCCTCAGACAATACAGGACTCCCTCAGTACTGTACTCCCTCAGACAATACAGGACTCCCTCAGTACTGCACTCCCTCAGACAATACAGGACTCCCTCAGTACTACACTCCCTCAGACAATACAGGACTCCCTCAGTACTACACTCCCTCAGACAATACAGGACTCCCTCAGTACTGTACTCCCTCAGACAATACAGGACTCCCTCAGTACTGTACTCCCTCAGACAATACAGGACTCCCTCAGTACTGTACTCCCTCAGACAATACAGGACTCCCTCAGTACTGCACTCCCTCAAACAATCCAGGACTCCCTCAAACAATATAAGACTCCCTCAGTACTGCACTCCCTCAGACAATACAGGACTCCCTCAGTACTGCACTCCCTCAAACAATACAGGACTCCCTCAGTACTGCACTCCCTCAAACAATACAGGACTCCCTCAGTACTGCACTCCCTCAGACAATACAGGACTCCCTCAGTACTGCACTCCCTCAAACAATACAGGACTCCCTCAGTACTGCACTCCCTCAGACAATACAGGACTCCCTCAGTACTGCACTCCCTCAAACAATACAGGACTCCCTCAGTACTGCACTCCCTCAAACAATACAGGACTCCCTCAGTACTGCACTCCCTCAAACAATACAGGACTCCCTCAGTACTGCACTCCCTCAGACAATACAGGACTCCCTCAGTACTGCACTCCCTCAAACAATACAGGACTCCCTCAGTACTGCACTCCCTCAGACAATACTGGACTCCCTCAGTACTGCACTCCCTCAGACAAAATAGGACTCCCTCAGCACTACACTCCCTCAGCACTACACTCCCTCAGCACTACACTCCCTCAGACCTGACTGTAATGTCAGCAATCCGGGGGTGAGGTTTGATCCCACGACCTCCTGACCCCGAGGTGAGAGTGCTGCTCGCCTATCAGAAGCCACACTTTCCAGGTAAATAGATTTGAAATTGAGGACAAACAAAATGAGGAAAATAAGTTCACCATTGAACGCGTCAGTTAGAAAATGAATGAAACTAACGTTAGATTGGAACAGGACCTCCGGGATCTGATTAAAGAGAGGAAATAATGGGGCCAATGGGGTAACAGGCTGGACCCAGGTCCGGGATTTAATATTCTGATTGATGTGTAAAATTGGGCCTTGGGTGTTCATCTTATGATTTTCTATGCTGCCGTCCTCTTGTCCTGATGATTAATTCATCCCCGTGGTTTGGTTGTCTTGATGTGACCTCTCCTACCTCACCCAGATGCCCATTACATACACACACATCACGCACACATATAAACATATCCACACATGTACATACACATACCACTGTGGCCCGGTCTCCCTCACCTGCCCCGCTTAGTTCCCATTCCTTACCTGTGCCCCTCGTTTGAACTCACTGAACCAGGCCCCAGGGTACTCGTTGTTCCACGAGGACATCTTCACCTGGAGATCACAATCAGAAAGTGAGGCAGTCTGATGGACTTTCAAAGTCTCAGTCAGAGTCAGAACCAACAGTACAAGTGTGAGGATTCCCCACCCAGTATTCCCCATGAACCACATGGTACCAGATTGTGGGTAAGAGAGCGAGAGAGAGAGAGGGAGAGAAAGAGAAAGAGTGAGAAAGAGAAAGTGTGTGTGTGTGTGTGTGTGTGTTGGTGTGTCTGTTTTCTGCGGGGGCATGTGCTTGTGTGTTGGTGTGAGTGGGTGTGTGTGTTGGTGTGTCTGTTTTCTGCGGGGGCATGTGCTTGTGTGTTGGTGTGTGTGGACGCGTGTGTCGGTGTGTGCATGTCCGCGTGTGTTGGCATGAGTGGACATGTGTGTTGGTGTGAGTGGGTGTGTGCGTTGGTGTGAGTGGGTGTGTGCGTTGGTGTGAGTGGGTGTGTGCGTTGGTGTGAGTGGGTGTGTGCGTTGGTGTGAGTGGGTGTGTGCGTTGGTGTGAGTGGGTGTGTGCGTTGGTGTGAGTGGGTGTGTGCGTTGGTGTGAGTGGGTGTGTGCGTTGGTGTGAGTGGGTGTGTGCGTTGGTGTGAGTGGGTGTGTGAATGTGCATGTGTGTTGGTGGGCATGTGCTTGTGTTGGTGGGCGTGGGCACGTTTGTGGGTGGGCATGTGTAGGCGTGTGTCTGGGTATGTGTTGGTGTACATGTGGACGTGTGTGTTTGCTGTGTGCTCGTGGGCGTGACTTGGTGTGTGTGTGCCTGCGCACCTGTGTGCGCGCATTCCTGTGTGCGTGTGTGTAAATATGTGTGTGTACATGAATGTATGTGTGTGTGTTCATGTGTGTGCGCACATGTGTGTTAATGTGTGTTTGAATACATGTGTGTGTTTACATGTGTGTGTGCATGTGCGTACCTGTATATATGTGTATGCTTTTGTGTGTGTTTGAGTACGTGTGTGCGCACGTGCATGTGCATATGCATTTTTAAAAACTCATTCATGGGATGTGGGCGTCGCTGGCGAGGCCGGCATTTATTGCCCATCCCTAATTGCCCTTGAGAAGGTGGTGGTGAGCCGCCTTCTTGAACCGCTGCAGTCCATGTGGTGAAGGTTCTCCCACAGTGCTGTTAGGTACAGAATTCCAGGATTTTGACCCATAATTTTGTGTACACATGTGTGTGTGTGTGTGTGTGTGTATACGCGTGTATGTGTGAGTGTGTGCATGTGCATGTGTAGGCGTACATGTGTGTGTACATGTATGTGTTTAAGTGTGTGCACGTGTATGTTTTTATATGTGTACATGTGCGTCTGTGTGTGTGTACGTGTATCTGTGTACGTGTGTGTGTGTACTTGTGGAGGTATGTGTATGTTTGTTTGTGTACGTGTGTTTGTGTACGTGTACGTGTGCGTGTGATGGACCGAGATTTGTCCAGGATGATGCAGAGTCTTCACTCACCCCTTGGGATTTCTTGTCTGGGAAGAGGCAGGTCTCTCCACCAGCTGTGAAGTTGCAGTAAACCCTGAAGGAATCGGCTGAGCAGCCCTGGTTCGGGTCAATCCAATATTCACCTGAGGGGAGGAGGAGGGAGAGAACACAGTGTAAAAACCACATCCAATTAAAGAACCCTGGAGACAGAAAAACCTGGAGACAATCACTGTGGACAGACCAGGCAGCCATTTTGCACACAGTAAGGTCCCACAAACAGCCACAGAAGACAAATGGTCAGTCAATCTGTTTTTGGTAGTGATGGTTAAGAATACAAGAAACAGGAGCAGGAGTAGCTCATACGGCCCCTCGAGCCTGCTCCGCTGTTCAATAAGATCATGATGTGGAGATGCCGGTGATGGACTGGGGTGGACAAATGTAAGGAGTCGCAAAACACCAGGTTATAGTCCAACAGCTTGTGCACTGCACCTGATGAAGGAGCAAAGCTCCGAAAGCTTGTGATTTCAAATAAAGCTGTTGGACTATAACCTGGTGTTGAGCGACTCCTTACAATAAGATCATGGCTGATCTTCAACCTCAACTCCACTTTCCCGCCCATTCCCCATATCCCTTGATTCCATTAGTGTCCAAAAATCTATCGATCTCAGTCTTGAAAATACTCAACGACTGAGCACCCACAGCCCTCTGGGGTAGAGAATTCCAAAGATTCACAACCCTCTGAGTGAAGAAACTTTTCCTCATCTCAGTCATAAATAGCTGACCCCTTATCCTGAGACTATGACCCCTAGTTCTGGATTCTCCAGCGGAAAACAGCCAGAGGAACCAGCCTCTCAGCAACGACCCTGTCACGCCCTCTAAGAATTTTATATCTTTCAATGAGATCACCTCTCATTCTTCTAAACTCCAGAGAGTATAGGCCCATTCTACTCAATCTCTCCTCATAGGACAACCCTCTCATCCCAGGAATCAATCTAGTGAACCTTCATTGAACTGCCTCTAAGGCAGGTATATCCGTCCTTAGGTAAGGACATGGGAACTGTACACAATACTCCAGGTGGTCTCGCCAGAGCCCTATATAATTGCAGCAAGACCTCCTTACTCTTATATTCCAACCCCCTTGCAATAAAGGCCAACATACCATTTGCCTTCCAAATTGCCTGCTGTGCCTTTGTGTTAACTTTCTGTGATTCATGTACAAGGACACCTAAATCCCTCTGAACACCAACATTTCTTAGTCTCTCACCTTTCAAAAAAATATTCTGCTTTTCTATTCTTCCTACCAAAGTGGATAATTTCACATTTCCACACATTATACTCCATCTGCTACCTTCTCGCCCATTCAATTAATCTGTCCATATTCCTTTGCAGACTCCTCACAGCTTACTCTCCCACCTAGCTTTGTATCATAAGCAAACTTGGATACATTACACTTGGTCCCCTCATCTAAGTCATTGATATACATTGCAAACAGCTGAGGCCCAAGCAGTGATCCTTGCGGTAACCCACTAATTGCAGCCTGCCAACCCAAAAGTGACCCGTTTATTTTTACTCTCCTTTTTTCTGTCCCTTTACCAATCCTCTATCCATGCTAATATATTACCTCCAATCCCATGGGCCCTAATCTTGTGTAACAATCTTTTATGTGGCACCTTATCGAATGCCTTTTGAAAATCTAAATATACTACATCTACTGGTTCCCCATTATCCACCCTGCTAGTTACACCCTCAAAAACTCTAATAGAATGTTCAAACACGATTTCCCTTTCATAAAACCATGTTGACTCTGCCTAATCATAATATGATTTTCTAAGTGCCCTGTAACTTCGTCCTTAGTAATAGATTCTAGCATTTTCCCTACGACTAATGTCAGGCTAACTGGCCTGTAGTTCCCTGTTTTCTCTCTCCCTCTTTTCTTGAATAGTGGGGTTACATTTGCTACTTTCCAATCCACGGGGAGCGTTTTAGAATCTAGGGAATTCTGGATGATCAAAACCAATGCATCCACTATCTCTACAGCCACCTCTTTTAAATCCCTAGGGTGTAGACTATCAGGTCTAGGGGATTTATCAGATTTTAGTCCCATTAATTTCTCCAGTACTTTTTCTTTACTAATATTAATTACTTTAAGTTCCTCACTCTCATTAGACCTTTGGTTCCTCACTATTTCTGGTATTTTTTTGTGTCTTCCACTGTGAAGACAGATACAAAATATTTGTTTAACGTCTCTGTCATTTCCTTATTCCCCATTATAATTTCTCCTGTCTCTGCCTCTAAGGGACCCACGTTTACTTTCGCTGCTCTCTTCCTTTTTACATACTTGTAGAAGCTCTTTACAATCTGTTTTTATATTTCTTGCTACTTTACTCTCATATTAAACTTTCTCCCTCTTTATCAATTTCTTGGTCATCCTTTGCTGATTTCTAAAACCCTCCCAATCCTCAGGCAACATTGTAAGCACCTTCTTTTAATCTAATACTATCCTTAACTTCTCTAGTCAGCCACGGTTGGATCACTTTTCTGTGGAGTTTTTATTCCTCAAGGGAATGTATATTCGTTGAGAATTATGAATTATTTCTTTAAATGTTCACCATTGCTTATCCACCGTCAGTGGTTTGAGCCCATAATCCAGGCTGGCACTTTAAGTGCTTTCCCGAGGGATCGCCAATGTGACCTCAACAGTAAAAGGCAGATGCTATCAGGTTACCCTCATCACTAGGATCAGAGCACTTCACTCTCAATGAGGGCCAGATCCAGCTCAGCTCCAACTGAGGCAAGGAGTCCCAGAGTCCACGAGTCCCAGAGTCCACGCGTCCACGAGTCAATGGGGTAGATCTTGACTTTGTGCGACAGCGTAAAGCGGGTGATAGCGGATTGGCAGCCCGTTTTATATCACTCCCGATGTTTATTTCCGTTGATTCCAAAGTCAAAATCTATCCCAATGAGTTCTGATTACAGGCAGTCCTGAGACTAACCCAACCGAGGCAATAAGTCCCAGAGTCCGTGAGTCCCAGAGTCCGTGAGTCCCAGTCTCCGTGTGTCCCAGAGTCCGTGTGTCCCAGAGTCCGTGAGTCCCAGAGTCCGTGAGTTCCAGAGTCCGTGTGTCCCAGAGTCCGTGAGTCCCAGAGTCCGTGAGTCCCAGTCTCCGTGAGTCCCAGTCTCCGTGAGTCCCAGTCTCCGTGAGTCCCAGTCTCCGTGAGTCCCAGAGTCCATGAGTCCCAGTCTCCGTGAGTCCCAGTCTCCGTGAGTCCCAGTCTCCGTGAGTCCCAGTCTCCGTGAGTCCCAGTCTCCGTGAGTCCCAGAGTCCATGAGTCCCAGTCTCCGTGAGTCCCAGTCTCCGTGAGTCCCAGTCTCCGTGAGTCCCAGAGTCCGTGAGTCCCAGTCTCCGTGAGTCCCAGTCTCCACGAGTCCCAGTCTCCGTGAGTCCCAGAGTCCGTGAGTCCCAGTCTCCGTGAGTCCCAGAGTCTGCGTGTCCCAGAGTCCGTGAGTCCCAGTCTCCGTGAGTCCGTGAGTCCCAGAGTCCGTGAGTCTCAGAGTCCGTGAGTCCCAGAGTCTGCGTGTCCCAGAGTCCGTGAGTCCCAGTCTCCGTGAGTCCCAGTCTCCGTGAGTCCGTGAGTCCTAGAGTCCGTGAGTCCCAGTCTCCACGAGTCCCAGTCTCCGTGAGTCCGTGAGTCCCAGTCTCCGTGAGTCCCAGAGTCTGCGTGTCCCAGAGTCCGTGAGTCCCAGAGTCCGTGAGTCCCAGAGTCCGTGAGTCCCAGTCTCCGTGAGTCCCAGTCTCCGTGAGTCCGTGAGTCCCAGTCTCCGTGAGTCCGTGAGTCCCAGTCTCCGTGAGTCCGTGAGTCCCAATCTCCGTGAGTCCCAGAGTCTGCGTGTCCCAGAGTCCGTGAGTCCCAGTCTCCACGAGTCCCAGTCTCCACGAGTCCCAGTCTCCGTGAGTCCCAGTCTCCGTGAGTCCCAGAGTCCGTGAGTCCCAGAGTCCGTGTGTCCCAGTCTCCGTGAGTCCCAGTCTCCGTGAGTCCCAGAGTCCGTGTGTCCCAGTCTCCGTGAGTCCCAGTCTCCGTGAGTCCCAGTCTCCGTGAGTCCCAGAGTCCGTGTGTCCCAGTCTCCGTGAGTCCCAGTCTCCGTGAGTCCCAGAGTCCGTGTGTCCCAGTCTCCGTGAGTCCCAGTCTCCGTGAGTCCCAGTCTCCGTGAGTCCCAGTCTCCGTGAGTCCCAGATTCCGTGAGTCCCAGAGTCCGTGAGTCCCAGTCTCCGTGAGTCCCAGTCTCCGTGAGTCCCAGAGTCCGTGAGTCCCAGTCTCCGTGAGTCCCAGTCTCCGTGAGTCCCAGTCTCCGTGAGTCCCAGAGTCCGTGAGTCCCAGTCTCCGTGAGTCCCAGTCTCCGTGAGTCCCAGAGTCCGTGAGTCCCAGTCTCCGTGAGTCCCAGTCTCCGTGAGTCCCAGTCTCCGTGAGTCCCAGTCTCCGTGAGTCCCAGAGTCCGTGAGTCCCAGTCTCCGTGAGTCCCAGTCTCCGTGAGTCCCAGAGTCCGTGAGTCCCAGTCTCCGTGAGTCCCAGTCTCCGTGAGTCCGTGAGTCCCAGTCTCCGTGAGTCCCAGTCTCCGTGAGTCCCAGTCTCCGTGAGTCCCAGAGTCCGTGAGTCCCAGAGTCCGTGAGTCCCAGAGTCTGCGTGTCCCAGTCTCCGTGAGTCCCAGAGTATGTGTGTCCCAGAGTCCGTGAGTCCCAGTCTCCGTGAGTCCCAGTCTCCGTGAGTCCCAGTCTCCGTGAGTCCCAGAGTATGTGAGTCCCAGAGTCCGTGAGTCCCAGAGTCTGCGTGTCCCAGAGTCTGCGTGTCCCAGTCTCCGTGAGTCCCAGTCTCCACGAGTCCCAGTCTCCGTGAGTCCCAGTCTCCACGAGTCCCAGTCTCCACGAGTCCCAGTCTCCGTGAGTCCCAGAGTATGTGAGTCCCAGAGTCCGTGAGTCCCAGAGTCTGCGTGTCCCAGAGTATGTGTGTCCCAGTCTCCGTGAGTCCCAGTCTCCACGAGTCCCAGTCTCCACGAGTCCCAGTCTCCACGAGTCCCAGTCTCCGTGAGTCCCAGTCTCCACGAGTCCCAGTCTCCACGAGTCCCAGTCTCCACGAGTCCCGGTCTCCGTGAGTCCCAGTCTCCACGAGTCCCAGTCTCCGTGAGTCCCAGTCTCCGTGAGTCCCAGTCTCCGTGAGTCCCAGTCTCCGTGAGTCCCAGTCTCCGTGAGTCCTAAGACTCTCAGTCACCCACTGCCTGTGATTCCCAGGGACGGAAGTGTGAACTTGGTGGAGTGGCTGTGCTGTCCCACCGCCTTCCGTTTCAGGCCGGGTGAACCTGCCCAACAGGACAGTGAGATTTATTATTTCACGGGTACTCACCATCCTTGTAGTCTTCATGGCAGAGCTGCAGGTCCCTGCAGGTACGGGCTGGATTTTCCTTTGTTCCGATGGGGTGTTTCATCTGCTCGATCTCCACTTTCAGCGAGTTCAGGGATCCGAATATCTCCTCCATTCCATCGGCATAGTCGAGAATCTGGTCTCCCATCATCAGCTCGTCCGACATGATCTGGCTTCCATCGATGGGCACCGATCGCTTGCTCTTCTTGCGCCTCTGGATGGGCAGTGGTTGAATGACTTCGCCTGAGGGACCCTGAGGAAGACGAGACGGTGAAGAGATAGCGACGTGGGCGGCAGGTGACAATTGGTGGGCGGACTTGTCCCCTCGAAACCCTGAGGAGATGCCCAGAGCATCGATAGCACGAGAGGGATCTGAGAGTTAATCAGCGACCCGGCACTCCCAGCACAGATCCTCGCTCGAAGGCAGCCCTCTGTCTTTGGTACCCGATACTTTTAACTGTGCCACCCTAACCCCCTGCCCTCCTCCTTGAATCCTTTGCCCAACAGGGGACAACTTTCTTAGATCCAAGTTCTCCAGACCACTGTCAAGCTCTCCACCGCCCCCCAATCATGCTACGAACCAGAGAGACAAGTCCCGGGGCGGATGATCTTTCCGCATAACTCAGCCTTCTAACTTCGGGGAACAGCCTCATATCCATCCACTGGACCCCAATAATTCTACCTCTTTCCTGTAATACGGAGACAAAAATTCGCTTCCTCTACACTGTCCCATCAAACACTCCCAGGGCAGGTACAGCACGGGTTAGATACAGAGTAAAGCTCCCTCTACACTGTCCCATCAAACACTCCCAGGGCAGGTACAGCACGGGTTAGATACAGAGTAAAGCTCCCTCTACACTGTCCCATCAAACATTCCCAGGGCAGGTACAGCACGGGTTAGATACAGAGTAAAGCTCCCTCTACACTGTCCCATCAAACGCTCCCAGGGCAGGTACAGCACGGGTTAGATACAGAGTAAAGCTCCCTCTACACTGTCCCATCAAACGCTCCCAGGGCAGGTACAGCACGGGTTAGATACAGAGTAAAGCTCCCTCTACACTGTCCCAGTTGAGTTTGTGCAGCATTCTTAATTGCGCTAGTGAAATATCTATTTTTAGAATCAGCCGTCTTTGTGGCATCTCTGAGTGAGTTGCTGGTCTCTGGAAGGAGATTTTCATCAGATCATTCTGGGCTGGATTTGAACCCAGAGCCGTGAACTGAAACGACAGTGTCTCACCCACTGTACCAGCCTGCCCCAATCTCACTTCTATACAGGAAAGGCTGTCTGGAAACTGTAGATTTCTGCTCTTTGTCCTCACCGGAGGTAGGTGGGCAGCCCCGGACGAGGTGGGAATGGATAATTGGAGAGTACGACACAGCGGAGAAAAGTGGCCATCCTGACGTCTACCTTTGCACCAGGAGACGGTCCGACCCATCGGAGACTACGCCTCTCCCCAGATTCTCTCAGCTGGGTCAAACCTCATCGCAACAGCTATCTACTACGGCACTGTCTTCATGTGTAGGAGTGAAAGGGCAGAGAACGTAAGAAAGTCCGACTTACAGGAATACCAGGAGGACCAGGAACACCTCGCTCGCCTTTTGGACCAGCATTACCCTGTATAAATCAGAGGGAGAGAAGACACATTTAAACATAACAGCAACAACTTGCATTTATATAGCCCCTTTAATGCAGTAAAACGTCCCAAGACGCCACACAGGAGTGATTATCAAACAAAATTTGACACCGAGCCACATAAGGAGATATTAGGACAGGTGACCAAAAGCTTGGTCAAACTGGTAGGTTTGAAAGGGCGTCTTAAAGGAGGAGAGAGAGGCGGAGAGGTTTAGGGAGGGAATTCCAGAGCTTAGGGCCCATGTAGCTGAAGGCACGGCCGCCAATGGTGCAGCGATTAAAATCAGGGATGCACAAGAGGCCAGAATTGGAGGAGTGCAGAGATCTTGGAGAAAACAAAGGCAAGAGATGGAGGAGGAGAACAGTGGGTCACTCTCCCTTTAATAAGCGCTCCCTTGGTCGTACAATACTGCTCTTCAACGTTGGGGCTGAGGTGCTGTCATAGTTGGAACATTTTGGTCAACACTTGCACCTGAAGTGCCTCTGCTCCCCATTTCAACGAACGTGTGAACCCGGGTGAATGAGTTTCACACAAACACGTTACAAGTATCGTTTAGTCGAGCGCCCGCCCCTCAGAAACTGACAGAACCAGGACCAGGGCGTCCTCCCGATCTCCCGGCGTAACCCCGGTGGAAAGCCCTGAGAAAACGGCGAGGGATCGGGAGAACCCTCCTGCAGGAACTGGACGCCAAGACGCTCCGGCATCATCGGAAACCTCATTCCCGAGTCTCGGCACCGAGATTCCTCTGCAGAGTGATTCGTGCGGCAGCGTGCCTGAGCACGAGTGAAACTCATCTCAACGAGCGGTGAGAGAGTCCCGTGTCGATTACCTCCCAAAACTCACCCTCACCCAGACCCAGGCTGTGGTCACGCCCACTGCTCTTGCACGGATAAAAAGGGGGACATCGCAGTGTAACTCAGCAGGGACGGTTCCCATCTGGCTCCCGAGCAGATGAAAACCAGGCAGTTTGAGAACCCTTCCCCTCTCTTCCTCTCCCCTGCCTCGCCCGCACCACCCACAAAGGCCAGCCTCACGCAGCTGCGAGTTCACGGTATAACTCCAATCCCTGCTCAAAGTGACATGTGAGCCTCCCGCGAACGTTGAAGCTTTGGATGGATTCTTCTGAATGTGAGGGGAGAGTGGAGCCAATGAATTTATTGGGCGAATACATCCATATGAGACACAAGAGGGAAGCCTGAATGAGCAAAAGGCCATTCGGCTACTTTCTCCAATAGATCATGTACAATTCGCACATCATGGGCTCCCCCCAGCCTGCTTAATACTCCAAGCGAGGTGAGTGACAGCAGTTAACTTTGGTGAAAACTCCGGGGCAACAGTCTTAACATTAGAAACAACACTGCCCAATCTCGGCAAGCCGCAATCCACAGATCACATTCCCATGGCCCCTGAATGAACTGGAACCATTGTGATCATGAAAGACTTGCATTGATATAGCGCCTTTCACGACCTCAGGACGTCTCAAAGCGCTTTACAGCCAATGAAGTACTTCTGAAGTGTGATCACTGTTGTAATGTTGGAAATGCGGCAGCCAATTTGTGCACAGCAAGATCCCATTAACAGCAATGAGGTGATGACCATGTGTTTTAGATGTTGGTTGAGGGATAAATATTGGCCAGGACACTGGGGAGAACTCCCCTGCTCTTCTTCGAAATAGTGTCATGGGATCTTTTACGAACACCTGAGAGGGGAGACGGGGCCTCGGTTTAACGTCTCACCCGAAAGACGGCACCTTTGACAGTGCAGCACCTCCCTCAGTACTTTACTGAAGTGATCTATCGAGTACACGATCGTCTCCATCTACACTTCTCACTACAAACCCTCAGTCTCGTTCACCCATCTCTTTTTTTTCAAAGAGCTTCATTGACGCAATATCAACTGATTGCTTCTCCTGGGAGTCCAGTATTCCGTGGAGGGAAACATTCTTCCCCAAACAAGAAACTCTCCTTTTCCGTTTGCGTCCTCTAGATCTGCGATCGCGTTTTGCTTTCAACAACTGGCTCAGGATGTAACTGTGAAGAGGGTCGACTCACCATAGAACCTTTCGAACCTTTCGGACCAGCGGGACCCTGGAAGAGGAGGAGAGAAAAGGAACACAAAGTGAGGGAGACTGCAGTGAAAGTTTGAGTGCCTGCCCGTCAGCAAAGTCCCGCACTTTAAAGGGCGCAGCAGCACCAACTGAAGGAACTCCAATATGGACCATTGCATCGTGGATGACATCACCACGTGTACCTAGGTTTAGAAATACTGACGCCTCTGTATCAGCAGGTAGGAGACAACCTCCATGTTTCTTGTCAAGTTTGTGCTTCTCCAGGTAGAAACTTTCACAAAGAGGTGAAGGGATATCGGTGCAGGGGAACGAAACACACTTCCATTTCGTGTACCCGCGGCAGGTTCTCCTGTTCCTGTGGATATTGGATCACCTGGGCACAGGGAATGTCGGGGAATCGGGCAGGCTCCCTTGTGGACATGAACTCTCTGTCCAATGTCCCTGTACTCAAGGCTCCCGGGCAAACCGACAGCCTCGGAGGCAGGAACAGGACAATCGACCGCTCGTGTCAGTATCAAACACTCCCAGGGCAGGAACAGCATAGATTAGAGACAGAGTAAAGCTCCCTCTACACTGTCCCATCAAACACTCCCAGGGCAGGAACAGCACGGGTTAGATACAGAGTAAAGCTCCCTCTACACTGTCCTGTCAAACGCGCCCAGGGCAGGTATAGCGCAGGTCAGAGACAGAGTAAAGCTCCCTCTACACTGTCTCATCAAACACTCCCAGGGCAGGTACAGCACGGGTTAGATACAGAGTGAAGCTCCCTCTACACTGTCCCATCAAACACTCCCAGGGCAGGTACAGCACGGGTTAGATACAGAGTGAAGCTCCCTCCACACTGTCCCATCAAACACTCCCAGGGCAGGTACAGCACGGGTTAGATACAGAGTAAAGCTCCCTCTACACTGTCCCATCAAACACTCCCAGGGCAGGTACAGCACGGGTTAGATACAGAGTAAAGCTCCCTCTACACTGTCCCATCAAACACTCCCAGGGCAGGTACAGCACGGGTTAGATACAGCGTAAAGCTCCCTCTACACTGTCCCATCAAACACTCCCAGGGCAGGTACAGCACGGGTTAGATACAGAGTAAAGCTCCCTCTACACTGTCCCATCAAACACTCCCAGGGCAGGTACAGCACGGGTTAGATACAGCGTAAAGCTCGCTCTACACTGTCCCATCAAACACTCCCAGGGCAGGTACAGCACGGGTTAGATACAGAGTAAAGCTCCCTCTACACTGTCCCATCAAACACTCCCAGGGCAGGTACAGCATGGGTTAGATACAGAGTAAAGCTCCCTCTACACTGTCCCATCAAACACTCCCAGGGCAGGTACAGCACGGGTTAGATACAGAGTAAAGCTCCCTCTACACTGTCCCATCAAACACTCCCAGGGCAGGTACAGGGTTAGATGCAGAGTAAAGCTCCCTCTACACTGTCTCAACAATGTGCCCCAGCCCCAATTTTAGAAGAGTGCCCCCTCCAGCAGCAGAGAGGCGTTTTCCCATTTCCCACGGCAACCATCCAATATCCCCTCTGACTGAGGTTGCCAGCTGGTACCTAAAGTATCAGCAGTTTGATCCTGGGGACCCAGGCCCACTGGACCAGGGCAAGTCTCGGCAGAATCTAAGCTGAGACTAACCTGATAGGGTGAGATGAAGTAGGGTGGGAGGAGGTAAGTTACTGCCGGGCTAAGTTACTGCCGGGTACGGTGATGCTCTTGAGCTCAGTGCCATTAAACAGCGTTATCTCCGAGCGGTGGTTAAACTTACCGGTAAACCAGGAGGACCTGAAGGACCCGAAGGGCCACTCCCACCAGAAATACCCTAGGGTCAAGGAGAAGAAAAAGTGAAAAATAAACACGCCATTGAGCACGAGGGAAGCTCTTTACTGCTTTAGGTAACTTGGTGATCCCTGTGGTGGGGCTCATGGAAAAATGTTTCTCTGCTTCTCTCTCAATTTCTATTCTTTCTGTCTCCCTTTTTCTGCACTTGGTTCTGTGTGTGTGTATGTGTCTCTCTCTCTCTGTCTGTCTGTCTGTCTGTCCGTCACTCACTCCCTCTCTGTCTGTCACTCACTCTCTTGCTATCTGTCACTCACTCACTCCCTCTGTCCCTCCGTCACTCCCTCCCTCCGTCATTCCCTCCCTCCGTCACTCCCTCCTTCCGTCCCTCCGTCACTCCCTCCTTCCGTCCCTCCGTCACTCCCTCCCTCTATCCCTCCATCACTCCCTTCCTCCATCATTCTCTCCCTCCATCATTCCCCCCCTCCATCACTTACACTCACTGTCACTCACACTCACTGTCACTCTCTGTGTTGCTCTCATTTTTGTTCTGTACATCTCCCAAGTTGTCTGTAAGCCTCTCTTTCCATGTCTTTAAATGTCTCCCAGAACCAACCAGTATATACAAGTATCAAACTTGTCTAAAGCTAATAGTGTTTTGGTGTAATAGCCTCACACTGTAATACTCTAAACACTGTAAATAGTCCAATGCTGCAGCGTAACACAGTCACAGCATACTGCTCTAATAGTAGAACACTTAGTCTAACATTGTAAAAACGCAACACCACGAGGGACCGACCCCACGAGGGACCCCGACCCCACGAGGGACCGACCTCACGAGGGACCCCGACCCCACGAGGGACCGAACCCACGACAGACTCCGACCCCACGAGGGACCCCGACCCCGCGAGGGACCGACCCCGCGAGGGACCGACCCCGCGAGGGACCGACCCCGCGAGGGACCCCGACCCTGCGAGGGACCGAACCCACGACAGACTCCGACCCCACGAGGGACCCCGACCCCGCGAGGGACCGACCCCGCGAGGGACCGACCCCGCGAGGGACCGACCCCGCGAGGGACCCCGACCCTGCGAGGGACCCCGACCCCGCGAGGGACCGACACCTTCACACAAGAGTTGACAGTCATTCAGGAACTCAAGCAAATGGCCGTTCTTCCTGTGAGAGCTGAGTGAGTGTCGAGGTATCGCAGCCCACCATGGATCCAAGGCCCACACACACTCAACAAGCAATTTCACTCCACCCTTGCCCAGCGGCACTGAGGCCAAGTGGCTGATACCAGCTGACACAGCGCAGACCAGGATTGAACCTGGGACCTTCGGGGAGCTGTAACGATTTCATTCTGTAATAGCACAACACAGACACGGTAATAAATACTGTTACTAAAATGCTGCAGGAAACTGGTGCCAGTTTTGAACCCTGGAGAATGTGGGTAATTACATTGTCTCCTTTATGACCTTCTATTCCCTGAGGACCCTGGAGACCTCGGTCTCCCTTCTCTCCCTGCTCTCCTGGAGGTCCAATTAATCCAATGAGACCAGGGTGACCCTGAAACAGAAACACAGAGGGGTGAACATGTGAAATTAAAGGGAGTAAAAGTAGCATCACAAACTGGTCAATACAGAACTGCAGAACGACAAATATATGATTCACACAGGGTCAAACGAAGACCCAGATAGAGGGACCAGAGGGGAACAAACATAGACACAGATACAGGGCCCAGAGAGGGACAAACATAGACCCAGATAGAGGGCCCAGAGAGGGACAAACATAGACACAGATACAGGGACCAGAGAGGGACAAACATAGACACAGATAGAGGGCCCAGAGAGGGACAAACATAGACCCAGATAGAGGGCCCAGAGAGGGACAAACATAGACACAGATACAGGGACCAGAGAGGGACAAACATAGACACAGATAGAGGGCCCAGAAAGGGACAAACATAGACTCAGATACAGGGACCAGAGAGGGACAAACATAGACCCAGATAGAGGGCCCAGAGAGGGACAAACATAGACACAGATACAGGGACCAGAGAGGGACAAACATAGACACAGATAGAGGGCCCAGAGAGGGACAAACATAGACACAGATAGAGGGCCCAGAGAGGGACAAACATAGACCCAGATAGAGGGCCCAGAGAGGGACAAACATAGACCAAGATACAGGGACCAGAGAGGGACAAACATAGACACAGATACAGGGACCAGAGAGGGACAAACATAGACTCAGATACAGGGACCAGAGAGGGACAAACATAGACCAAGATACAGGGACCAGAGAGGGACAAACATAGACACAGATAGAGGCACCAGAGAGGGACAAACATAGACACAGATACAGGGACCAGAGAGGGACAAACATAGACTCAGATACATCGGCTCCCGGTCCGGCAATGCCTCCATTTTAAAATTGTTATCCTTGTGTTCAAATCCCTCCATGGCCTCGCCCCTGCTCCCTGTCTCTGTAACCTCCTCCAGCCCTACAACCCTCCGAGATCTCTCCGCTCCTTAAATTCTAGCATCTTATGTACCCCCGATTTTAATCGCTCCACCATTGGTGGCCGTGTTTGGCTAGGCCCTAAGCTATGGAATTCTCTCCCTAAACATCTCCGTCTCTCCACCTCTCTCTCCTTCTTTCAGACACTGCTTAAAACCTATCTCTTTGACCAAACTTTTGAGCACCTGTTCTAAAATCTCCGTATTTGTCTGATAATCTCTCCTGTGAAGCGCCTTGGGACGTCTTACTTTGTTAAAGGCGCTATATAAATGCAAGTTGTTGTTGATCACACGTAGAATGTGTCAAATTACCTCACAGGGCATTTGCCGCACATCCAGTGTCAAGAGGTGGCAGCATTGCTGCGTTTTGGACCCTCAGCCCGGTTTTTGAGGGGACGCCGTGCTGATTCCTCGAGATCACACCAATCGCCGTGGAATGAGCTGACATTCCAGATACTTGCTGGTACTTCCTGGTCCATGACCAATCCTTAGGGAGCACACTTCCCAACAGGGGAAGTGAAAGGCCCATCTTTCTAGATTTCAGTATGAGATGAGTGAGAGGCTGGTGTTCATAACCTGTGTGACCCCCCCCCGCAATGAAATCTGCCCATCCTTTGGAACACTGCAGGTGTGACTGGGAAGTCTTACCTTCTCTCCCTTAGCACCACCATCTCCCTTCAAGCCAGGTAAACCCGGTGGTCCCTACAGAACAGAGGAATCAAACAGGAGAACAATTATCATCATAAGTCTACAGTATGGTGCACAACACAGTAATGCAACCCAAGTACATTGATATACCTGAAAACCAACCCAGATACATTGATATACCTGAAAACCAACCCAGATACATTGATATACCTGAAAATCCACCCAGATACATTGATATACCTGAAAACCAACCCAGATACATTGATATACATGAAAGTCCATCCAGATACATTGATATACCTGAAAATCTGCCCAGATACATGGATATACCTGAAAATCCGCCCAGATATATGGATATACCCGAAAATCTGCCCAGATACATGGATATACCTGAAAATCTGCCCAGATATATTGATATACCTGAAAATCCACCCAAGTACATCGATATGCCTGAAAACCAACCTAAGTACATTGATGTACCTGACAACCAACCCAAATACACTCAGGTACCTGAAAATCTGCCCAGATATATTGATATACCTGAAAATCCACCCAAGTACATCGATATACATGAAAACCAACCTAAGTACATTGATGTACCTGAAAATCCACCCAGATACATTGATATACCTGACAACCAACCCAAATACACTCAGGTACCTGAAAATCCGCCCAGATACATCCACATGCCCCATAAGCCCACCCAGATACATTCACAAGACCCACAATCCTACTCAGAGACTGACAGATTACCCTAAGAATTAATGCTCACAGAACCATCTCATTGGATTCATGGAGCTCAGAGCTACATCTTGTTCACAACCAGTGGCTTCATGTATCAAACCTATCTCTGTATCCCTGACTGGCCTGGATGTCCCAACAGGCAGTATGGGCCAGAGGTGAAATGCCAGCATAGTTTACGTACCATTGGACCAGGAGGTCCAGCCTGTCCAGAGATTCCAGGAGATCCTTGTTCACCCTGTCAAAGGAAGAAAGTCATCAGTAACAATAGGAGATAAAACAGAGAGACAGAGAGAGGAGAAAAGGAGAGAGACAAGAAAAGAAGAGAGACAGGCAGATGGAGAGAGAGGGGAGAAAAAGAGAGGGACAGAGAGAGAGGGGGGAGAAAAAGAGACAGACAGAGAGAGAGAGGAGAAAAAGAGACAGACAGACAGAGGGACAGACAGACAGAGATAGAGAGAGAGCAAGAGAGAAACAGACAGAGAAACAGAAAGAGATTGACAGACAGAGACAGATACAGACAGAGAGAATGTGTGAGAGAGTGTGAGGGAGAGCATGAGAGAGTTTGCGAGAGAGAGAGCACTAGAGAGAGAGCGAGCAAGGGCGCGAGAGAGAGAGCAAGAGAGGGAGCGAGG
Organism: Heptranchias perlo; assembly: GCF_035084215.1. Classification (NCBI taxonomy): domain Eukaryota; kingdom Metazoa; phylum Chordata; class Chondrichthyes; order Hexanchiformes; family Hexanchidae; genus Heptranchias; species Heptranchias perlo. Next base: position 760,355 of record NW_027138352.1, on the reverse strand, counting down.
GCGCGAGAGAGAGGGAGCGAGGGCGCGAGAGAGAGGGAGCGAGGGCGCGAGAGAGAGGGAGCGAGAGCGAGGGAGCGAGGGCGCGAGAGAGGGGGAGCGAGAGCGAGGGAGCGAGGGCGCGAGAGAGGGAGAGCGAGGGCGCGAGAGAGAGGGAGCGAGGGCGCGAGAGAGGGCGCGAGAGAGAGGGAGCGAGGGCGCGAGAGAGAGGGAGCGAGGGCGCGAGAGAGAGGGAGCGAGGGCGCGAGAGAGGGGGAGCGAGGGCGCGAGAGAGGGGGAGCGAGGGCGCGAGAGAGGGGGAGCGAGGGCGCGAGAGAGGGGGAGCGAGGGCGCGAGAGAGGGGGAGCGAGGGCGCGAGAGAGGGGGAGCGAGGGCGCGAGAGAGGGGGAGCGAGGGCGCGAGAGAGAGGGAGCGAGGGCGCGAGAGAGAGGGAGCGAGGGCGCGAGAGAGAGGGAGCGAGGGCGCGAGAGAGGGGGAGCGAGGGCGCGAGAGAGAGGGAGCGAGAGAGAGGAGCGAGGGAGCGAGAGAGAGGGAGCGAGAGAGAGGGAGCGAGAGAGAGGGAGCGAGAGAGAGGGAGCGAGAGAGAGAGAGCGAGAGAGAGGGAGCGAGAGAGAGGGAGCGAGGGAGCGAGAGAGAGGGAGCGAGGATGCGAGAGAGAGGGAGCGAGAGAGAGGGAGCGAGGACGCGAGAGAGAGGGAGCGAGAGAGAGGGAGCGAGAGAGAGAGAGCGAGAGAGAGGGAGCGAGAGAGAGGGAGCGAGGGCGCGAGAGAGAGGGAGCGAGAGAGAGAGAGCGAGAGAGAGGGAGCGAGAGAGAGGGAGCGAGGGCGCGAGAGAGAGGGAGCGAGAGAGAGGAGAGAGGGAGCGAGAGAGAGGGAGCGAGAGAGAGGGAGCGAGAGAGAGGGAGCGAGAGAGAGAGAGCGAGAGAGAGGGAGCGAGAGAGAGGGAGCGAGGGAGCGAGAGAGAGGGAGCGAGGATGCGAGAGAGAGGGAGCGAGAGAGAGGGAGCGAGGACGCGAGAGAGAGGGAGCGAGGACGCGAGAGCGAGGGAGCGAGAGAGAGGGAGCGAGGACGCGAGAGCGAGGGAGCGAGAGAGAGGGAGCGAGGGCGCGAGGGAGAGAGTGAGGGCGCGAGGGAGAGAGAGTGAGGGCATGAGAGGGAGAGAGCGAGGGCACGAGAGGGAGAGAGCGAGGGTACGGGAGAGAGAGCGAGGGTACGGGAGAGAGAGCGAGGGTACGGGAGAGAGAGCGAGGGTACGGGAGAGAGAGCGAGGGTACGGGAGAGAGAGCGAGGGTACGGGAGAGAGAGGGAGGGCACGGGAGAGAGAGCGAGGGTACGGGAGAGAGAGCGAGGGTACGGGAGAGAGAGCGAGGGTACGGGAGAGAGAGCGAGGGCACGGGAGAGAGAGCGAGGGCACGGGAGAGAGAGGGAGGGTACGGGAGAGAGAGCGAGGGTACGGGAGAGAGAGCGAGGGTACGGGAGAGAGAGGGAGGGCACGGGAGAGAGGGCGAGGGTACGGGAGAGAGAGCGAGGGTACGGGAGAGAGAGCGAGGGTACGGGAGAGAGAGCGAGGGTACGGGAGAGAGAGCGAGGGTACGGGAGAGAGAGGGAGGGCACGGGAGAGAGAGCGAGGGCACGGGAGAGAGAGTGAGGGTATGGGAGAGAGAGCGAGGGCACGGGAGAGAGAGGGAGGGCACGGGAGAGAGAGCGAGGGTACGGGAGAGAGAGCGAGGGTACGGGAGAGAGAGCGAGGACACGAGAGACAGCACGAGAGGGAGAGAGCGAGGGTACGGGAGAGAGAGCGAGGGTACGGGAGAGAGAGCGAGGGTACGGGAGAGAGAGCGAGGACACAAGAGACAGCACGAGAGGGAGAGAGTGTGAGCGCGAGAACTCAGAATTCCACTGTTCAAACTGATAGCGTGTACACCTCCCCTGCGCAGTGGCTGCACCTCTTCAATCCCATGTACTCATGGGTTCACACACCTCTCCACCTGATGGAGACTCCTCTGGGAAACGTCCTCCCCACCTCGTGCACTTGTACCGGATCTGCACACTCCTGTATCGAGGAACGCAGAGGCTGATCGAGAGGCCACCTGCGGTAGATCAGCAGTAGCGAAGGCCGGGGAGAAGCACCCTTGGGCGCCTCTCCCACCTCAAGCAGTCGGGCAGGATTCACAGCTCTTCCGCCGCGTTCAGCGGCGCGGAAGGGTTCCGTGCCGCACTGGTCTCCTACTCTGGGGCGGGCTGTCCCATCGCGTGAACCTCTGTCCCCACCTCGTGTACCCACACAGGGCGGGCACCTGTTCTGACCCACGCAGCTCAGCTCCCTCCCCCAACGCGGGGGCTCATCGCGTACATGAGACGCCGCGCACGCCTCCTGTGCGTGAGGGTTTGCGCACACTCCACCCTCACAGACTCGTAGAGGAAGTGCACCCCGTCCTGCCTCAACTTGTACAGCGGACGCTCGGTACTGATCCCTGACTGATGTACGGCAAACGGTAAATATCCACATTCCAAGAAATAGATTTACCAGAATGGTTCCAGGGGTGATGGACTTCAGATATGTGGAGAGACTGGAGAAGCTGGAATTGTTCTCCTTAGAGCAGAGAAGGTTACGGGGAGATTTAATAGAAGCGTTCAAAATAATATGGGGTTTTGAGAGAGTAAAGAGGGAGAAACTATCCCGAGGGACTGGCGAAGGTGCAAATAAGATTTACTAGGATGATACCAGAATTGGGAGGATATATTATCGGGAAAGATTGAACAGGCTGGGGCTCTTTTCTCTAGAAAAGAGAAGGCAGAGGGGCGACCTGATAGAGGGCTTTAAGATTATGAAAGGGGTTCGATAGGGTAGACGTACAGATGTTTCCACTTGTGGGGGAGACCAGAACCAGGGGGCCATAAATATAAGAGAGTCACTAATAAATCCAATAGGGAATTGAGGAGAAACGTCTTCAGCCAGAGAGTGGTGAGAATGTGGGACTCGCTCCCACAAGGAGTGGTTGAGGTGAGTCGCATTTAAGGGGACGCTGGATAAACAAATGAGGGAGAAAGGAATGGAAGGATATGGTGATGGGGTGAGATGAAGTCGGGAGGGGGGAGGCTCGTGTGGAGCATAAACACCAGCATGGACCTGTTGGGCCGAATGGCCTGTTTCTGTGCTGTACATTCCATGTAGTTCTATGTAAACAGTTTCCACTGGCAGGTGGGTCGGTGACCAGAGGATACAGATTTAAGACAATCGGCGAAAGAACCAGAGGGGAGATGAGTCTTTTTTTTTTAACGCAGCGAGTTGTTCTGATCTGGAATTCACTGCCTGAAAGATTCAATCATAACTTTCAAAAGGGAATCGGATAAATACTTGAGAAGGAAAAAACGCAGGGCTGCGGGGAAAGGGCAGGGGAGTGGGACTAATTGGAAAGCTCTTTCAAAGAGCCGGCCCAGGCACGGTGGGCCGAATGGCCTCCTTCCGTGACTTCAATGAGCTGAATCACTGAGGCAGTCACTGAGAAAGGTGAAAGAGAAACTTCTATCGTGTTCTGGGGTGCAGCCTTTGAGTTAAGGAACGGACGAGGGTCTTTATCGCTGTCTCACCAGAGCGCAAAAACCCACCGAGACATCCCTCACCGTTCCACCAGTTAAACTGTTGTCAGTCGCGGCTCAGGGGACACCTTTAAGAGGTTCGCTGAGCAGTTCCCTGTCAGAACGCACACGCGTGACAACCGATGTCTGAAACCCCCTCCCTCCTCACCGACCAACAGGACTCACCACAGCACCAGGAATGCCCCGGAGACCCTCGGGACCCTGTTTCCCTGGGGTGCCCTGCGGGCCGACAGGACCAACCTTCCCAGGAGGTCCTGCTGCACCAGATTCACCCTGAAATAAAAGCAAAGAAACAGCCAACAGGTTAACGAATGGAAACCTGCAGCATCAGGTCCCACGGCCGCTCGGCCGCCCCGCGACATGGCCAATCGGACGGTTTGGAGCCATCTTCTCCTCTCCTCCCTCCCTCCCCCCCCCCCCGCCCGCCCCCATTCTCCGCTCCTCGAGCCGCTGGCTCCTGGCCAGGTGACTGGAACCCCCCCGCCGCCCACCCCCGACCTCTGCTGTGTCGCCCATTCTTCCGTACGCCAACCCCGACCGTAAACGTGGGCCTGTAAATAAACCAGAAGGGTGAGGCACAGCCCACCCTGTCCACGGCCAATATCCGCGCACTCCCACAACGGGGGGCAGTGAGCTCGGCGGGGTGGGGGGGCGGAGAGTTGGGTTTTTTTCCCCCCCTCGATCCGAACAAGGGATCACTGAGGCCAAACGGAACACCCCAGAGGGAGATTCGAGAGGGGAAGGCCCGTCACACCGACCGGCCACTGATTCATCCACCGGGATCAGGAAAGAATCATCCTGAGGCTCACCCCTCTCCAGCTCTCGGACATACCGGCGGGTCTCCCGTGGCATTGCTCCTGGTTACAGCAGCTGCGCAACAGGAGCCTCAGAGTGCACTCGGTATTATTCCGCTGCTGAAAGGGAGCTGGTTTTCAGCTGCTCCGTCCTCTTGAAGGCCAGGGTGTCCAGATGTCCACCCCACGTCGCCTCCTCTCCCTCCATTCACCAAAGCCTCTCCGAGGTGCCGGGAGGCTGGTCTACCGACTGGGCGCCCAGGCAAACCGTTCGGGCACCAGATGCTGCCCCTCGCCTTCTTGAAATGGCTGTTGGACCACTTCCCAGTGGTAGGCCTTGCACTCCACGGGCACGGCTGTGGCAGGCTCCACCGCATGGCCCACCCTCCCCGACCCCAGCACCGTGTCCCCTCCCTACCTCCGCACCGACTCGAGCGAACGGCCCCAGGATGGGGGGGGGGGGTCTCAGAAACCCGTTACCTTGCTTCCTTTTTCTCCCTCTCGCCCCTCGGGACCGCGTGCTCCGGCCGGACCCTGCGAGAAAACAAACAGAGAGAGAGAACGAGATGTTACACCCGGAGGTGGAGAAGGACAGGGACCATCACCAGCACTGGAAACCTGAGAATGGGGAGGTGACGTCAGAAAATGCGAGAAGGCCTTTCGGCCCCAACAAGACGTCCCGTGATGGCAGGTCAACTCCACCTCGCCACATCCGCCCTGACGCACCCCCCAGTCAACCGGTTTACAGGGCCCACCCCCGTGGGCCTCCCCGGCAACTTATTCCGCCATTCTATCAACCTTCATCGGTGAAGAAGACTTCCCCATTTATGTCCACCACGCTCATTAGTACTTGTGTTCCCCCAACAACCCCTCATTGCATTCGACAGTTTCTTCATCATCGTTCAGGGGCTGCACTGTGAGCCTCCAGGAGGCCCAACAAGGGCAGGAGCGCGGGGCAACGCCAGACAACGTTTGAGTGACCGAGGGCAGGGGGCTTCAAATATAGACCTCACTCAGGCCCTAAACCCCAGATATAGACCTCACACAGGCCCTAAACCCCAGATATAGACCTCACACAGCCCTAAACCCCAGATATAGACCTCACACAGCCCCTAGACCCCAGATATAGACCTCACACAGCCCTAAACCCCAGATATAGACCTCACACAGCCCCTAGACCCAGATATAGACCTCACACAGCCCCTAGACCCCAGATATAGACCTCACACAGCCCCTAGACCCCAGATATAGACCTCACACAGCCCCTAGACCCCAGATATAGACCTCACACAGCCCCTAGACCCCAGATATAGACCTCACACAGCCCCTAGTCCCAGATATAGACCTCACACAGGCCCTAGACCCCAGATATAGACCTCACACAGCCCCTAGACCCCAGATATAGACCTCACACAGCCCCTAGACCCCAGATATAGACCTCACACAGCCCCTAGACCCCAGATATAGACCTCACACAGCCCCTAGACCCCAGATATAGACCTCACACAGCCCCTAGACCCCAGATATAGACCTCACACAGCCCCTAGTCCCAGATATAGACCTCACACAGGCCCTAGACCCCAGATATAGACCTCACACAGCCCCTTGACCCCAGATATAGACCTCACACAGCCCCTAGACCCCAGATATAGACCTCACACAGCCCCTAGACCCAGATATAGACCTCACACAGCCCCTAGACCCCAGATATAGACCTCACACAGCCCCTAGACCCCAGATATAGACCTCACACAGCCCCTAGACCCCAGATATAGACCTCACACAGCCCCTAGACCCCAGATATAGACCTCACACAGCCCCTAGACCCCAGATATAGACCTCACACAGGCCCGAGACCCCAGATATAGACCTCACACAGCCCCTAGACCCAGATATAGACCTCACACAGCCCTAAACCCCAGATATAGACCTCACACAGGCCCTAAACCCCAGATATAGACCTCACACAGCCCTAAACCCCAGATATAGACCTCACACAGCCCTAAACCCCAGATATAGACCTCACACAGGCCCTAAACCCCAGATATAGACCTCACACAGCCCCTAGACCCCAGATATAGACCTCACACAGCCCCTAGACCCCAGATATAGACCTCACACAGCCCTAAACCCCAGATATAGACCTCACACAGCCCTAAACCCCAGATATAGACCTCACACAGGCCCTAGACCCAGATATAGACCTCACACAGCCCTAAACCCCAGATATAGACCTCACACAGCCCCTAGACCCAGATATAGACCTAACACAGATCCTAGACCCCAGATATAGACCTCACACAGGCCCTAGACCCAGATATAGACCTCACACAGCCCCTAGACCCCAGATATAGACCTCACACAGCCCTAAACCCCAGATATAGACCTCACACAGGCCCTAGACCCAGATATAGACCTAACACAGGCCCTAGACCCAGATATAGACCTCACACAGCCCCTAGACCCAGATATAGACCTCACACAGCCCCTAGACCCCAGATATAGACCTCACACAGCCCTAAACCCCAGATATAGACCTCACACAGGCCCTAGACCCAGATATAGACCTCACACAGGCCCTAGACCCAGATATAGACCTCACAAAGCCCCAAGACCCAGATATAGACCTCACACAGGCCCTAGACCCAGATATAGACCTCACACAGGCCCTAGACCCAGATATAGACCTCACACAGGCCCTAGACCCAGATATAGACCTCACACAGCCCCTAGACCCCAGATACAGACCTCACACAGTCCCTAGACCCAGATATAGACCTCACACAGGCCCTAGACCCAGATATAGACCTCACACAGCCCCTAGACCCAGATATAGACCCCATACAGCCCCTAGACCCAGATATAGACCTCACACAGCCCCTAGACCCAGATATAGACCCCATACAGCCCCTAGACCCAGATATAGACCTCACACAGGCCCTAGACCCAGATATAGACCTCACACAGGCCCTAGACCCCAGATATAGACCTCACACAGGCCCTAGACCCAGATATAGACCTCACACAGGCCCTAGACCCAGATATAGACCTCACACAGGCCCTAGACCCAGATATAGACCTCACACAGGCCCTAGACCCAGATACAGACCTCACACAGCCCCTAGACCCCAGATATAGACCTCACACAGTCCCTAGACCCAGATATAGACCTCACACAGGCCCTAGACACAGATATAGACCTCACACAGCCCCTAGACCCAGATATAGACCCCATACAGCCCCTAGACCCAGATATAGACCTCACACAGCCCCTAGACCCAGATATAGACCCCATACAGCCCCTAGACCCAGATATAGACCTCACACAGGCCCTAGACCCAGATATAGACCTCACACAGGCCCTAGACCCCAGATATAGACCTCACACAGGCCCTAGACCCAGATATAGACCTCACACAGCCCCTAGACCCAGATATAGACCTCACACAGCCCCTAGACCCAGATATAGACCTCACACAGCCCCTAGACCCCAGATACAGACCTCACACAGCCCCTAGACCCAGATATAGACCTCACACAGCCCCTAGACCCAGATATAGACCCCATACAGCCCCTAGACCCCAGATATAGACCTCACACAGCCCCTGGACCCAGATATAGACCTCATACAGCCCCTAGACCCAGATATAGACCTCACACAGCCCCTAGACCCCAGATATAGACCTCACACAGCCCCTAGACCCAGATATAGACCTCACACAGCCCCTAGACCCCAGATATAGACCCCATACAGCCCCTAGACCCCAGATACAGACCTCACACAGCCCCTAGACCCCAGATATAGACCCCATACAGCCCCTAGACCCAGATATAGACCTCACACAGCCCCTAGACCCAGATATAGACCCCATACAGCCCCTAGACCCCAGATATAGACCTCACACAGCCCCTAGACCCAGATATAGACCTCACACAGCCCCTAAACCCCAGATATAGACCTCACACAGCCCCTAGACCCAGATATAGACCTCACACAGCCCCTAGACCCAGATATAGACCTCATACAGCCCCTAGACCCCAGATATAGACCTCACACAGCCCCTAGACCCAGATATAGACCTCACACAGCCCCTAGACCCAGATATAGACCTCATACAGCCCCTAGACCCCAGATACAGACCTCACACAGCCCCTAGACCCAGATATAGACCCCATACAGCCCCTAGACCCAGATATAGACCTCACACAGCCCCTAGACCCAGATATAGACCCCATACAGCCCCTAGACCCCAGATATAGACCTCACACAGCCCCTAGACCCAGATATAGACCTCATACAGCCCCTAGACCCCAGATACAGACCTCACACAGCCCCTAGACCCAGATATAGACCCCATACAGCCCCTAGACCCAGATATAGACTCACACAGCCCCTAGACCCAGATATAGACCCCATACAGCCCCTAGACCCCAGATATAGACTCACACAGCCCCTAGACCCCAGATATAGACCTAACACAGCCCCTAGACCTGAGATTTAGAATTCACGGCTCCTGGGCTCCTGATGAGTTGAATCAGCACAGAGCAGGTATCAAACCTAAGGCCTTGCTGGTCTGTATGCGTCAGGCACTCACCGAATAAAGCCCCTAAGCATTCCGTATGAATAACCTTATCGCAAATGTTTGCTTACCCTCTTTCCGGGAGGACCTGGTGGGCCCACTTCACCAGTTGGACCTGGAGACCCCTGCGTGAGAAGGAAACGGAGAGAAAGGAGTCAATGAACCTTCAGAGACACCCAAACAAAACCTGTGGGATCAGAGCTCCATCACTACTTACAGCTTGTCCTTGCTCGCCGTCCTCTCCACTTTCACCTTTGGCACCATCTTGACCCTAAAACGGGAAGAAAAGAAAGACAAGTCTAAGCTTGACTACAATCAAACAGCTCTGGTTGACGGGCCCAACTGAATCCCTTCTGAAAAGGGGCCACGTAATGGTGGGCTCCAATTTTAAACAGGAGAACAAGTAGCTCATAAGAGTAATTTCTGGCTCACATTTCAGTTGCACAGATTCTTAGCTGCAAGGTGAAGGGATGAGGCCTAAAGTGTAGGACGGGGTCAGGTGAAGGGCCGAGGCCTACAGTCTAGGACAGGGTCAGGTGAAGGGCCGAGGCCTACAGTGTAGGACGGGGTCAGGTGAAGGGATGAGGCCTACAGTGTAGGACGGGGTCAGGTGAAGGGCCGAGGCCTACAGTGTAGGACGGGGTCAGGTGAAGGGCCGAGGCCTACAGTGTAGGACAGGGTCAGGTGAAGGGCCGAGGCCTACAGTGTAGGACGGGGTCAGGTGAAGGGTCGAGGCCTACAGTCTAGGACAGGGTCAGGTGAAGGGCCGAGGCCTACAGTGTAGGACGGGGTCAGGTGAAGGGTCGAGGCCTACAGTGTAGGACGGGGTCAGGTGAAGGGTCGAGGCCTACAGTGTAGGACGGGGTCAGGTGAAAGGATGAGGCCTACAGTGTAGGACGGGGTCAGGTGAAAGGATGAGGCCTACAGTGTAGGACGGGGTCAGGTGAAAGGATGAGGCCTACAGTGTAGGACGGGGTCAGGTGAAGGGTCGAGGCCTACAGTGTAGGACGGGGTCAGGTGAAGGGTCGAGGCCTACAGTGTAGGACGGGGTCAGGTGAAGGGCCGAGGCCTACAGTGTAGGACGGGGTCAGGTGAAGGGCCGAGGCCTACAGTGTAGGACGGGGTCAGGTGAAGGGCCGAGGCCTACAGTCTAGGACGGGGTCAGGTGAAGGGCCGAGGCCTACAGTGTAGGACGGGGTCAGGTGAAGGGCCGAGGCCTACAGTGCAGGACGTCACCAAGTTTGAAAAGAGTTATGGATTAGATAAATGGAGAACGTCTAAGCTACGCCCAAGAACTTGTAGTTCATAGAAAGAAGGCAAGACCAAGGGAGGGGAGGAGCTCCAGAGGTTTTGAGGTCCTGAGAAAGAGTGAGTTCGAGCAGGAAAACATGAGGATACAGGGAGGGGGGAAAGAACACACAGGATCCCATTGGACGTCAACCCAGAATTCAGAGCCGGAGCTCCAGGTCACCACCCACCCCTGGTTTGAACCCTGCATCTTCTGACTCAGAGGTGGGAATATTACCACTGAGCCAAAGGCTCTCTCCAAATAAGGTGATGCTAAGCTTGGCTTTGAAAAGCTTGTCGAATGTAGCAGGAAGGGATGATTGTGGGAGGGGACGAGTTTCAAGTGTTTGAGGTCCTGGGAAAGGATCGAGTTGGAGTGGGAAACGGTGTAGTGAGTTTTGATTCAACACAGGAAGGAGGGAGACTTCAAAGTTCCCCTGCAAGTCACACACCATCCCGACTTGGAAATATATCGCCGTTTCTTCATCGTCGCTGGGTCAAAATCCTGGAACTCCCTTCCCAACAGCACTGTGGGAGAACCTTCACCACACGGACTGCAGCGGTTCAAGAAGGCGGCTCACCACCACCTTCTCAAGGGCAATTAGGGATGGGCAATAAATGCCGGCCTCGCCAGCGACGCCCACATCCCGTGAATGAAACAGAAAGACAGAGTGGAAGGAACAGGGGAGCAAAGTTCAGACGAGCGACAATAGCACCAATAACATTTTTTAAGAACGAGGATGAGAAGTTCTGCAAAGTCCGTTGACACTTACGCGTGGTCCAAGTTCACCAGGCGGGCCGGGATCACCAGGGAAACCAACAGGACCCTGCGGGGAGAAAGAGAGGTGAAATAAATGGCAGGTCAGTCAACCTGCAGCATCACCGCCGCACAATAAGAGACGCCCAGCTACAGCAAAGGGTTCGGACGGTCAATGGGTCCTCTGCTCACAGACCCAACACAGAGGGCACAGGACATCAGGAAACCCCCTGCTTACTGACCATCAGCAGAGAGAAGGCAACCTGCCCAGGACATTCGTATCATGACCTTACTCCAGAGACGGTGGAGAAGGTTTTATTTATACATGATGGTCCTCTCCGTCCGTCCTTTCAATGAACATAGGGAAATTAGGAACAGAAGTAGGCCATTCAGCCCCTCAGGGCTGCTCGGCCATTCAGTTAGATCATGGCTCATCTGCGCCTCAACTCCATTTCCCCACCTTTGCTCCGTATCCCTTGATACCCTCACCTAACAAAAATCTATTGACCTTAGTCCAATTGTCCCCTAGAATCCATAGCCTTTTTGGGGAGGGAATTCCTGATTCCCACTGCCCTTTGTGTGAAAAAGTGCTTCCTGATTTCGCCCCTGAATGGCCTAGCTTTAATTTTAAGATTGTTTTAATATTTTTAACACTTCAAATCTGGTTGCCACGTCAACAAGTATCAATTTCTGTCCAGACAAAGTCTGCCACAAGAGTAGGTGCAGAGTAAAGCTCCCACTACTCTGCCCCAACCTCCAGCCATCACATTCCTCACATCATCCAGCCCGATGTTACAACTGGTGGTGAATGATGGAATACGAGAGCCTGGTCTTCAGTTGCTTCCAAGCCTTTATTCACAGAGATCCACATTAAACCCACAACACCCCCTAGATCAGCTCTCTTTTCAATGGATACAAGAGAGTCCCCAATTGATGTGCACCGCCTGAATACAATTAACACTAATTGATATAAATCACATGGATCCCATGAGCACCCGAGGCCTCTCTCAATGAGACTGCCAATTGGTGCCATTGTGTGCTGGAGGCCAATGGCCACGCGGAACTGGGTTGAGACGGCCCGAGTCCTTTTCACATAGCGGCCTTACAGCCAGCAGACAGAGGAGACTGACATCCCATTGGTCTGGGCTGGAATCAAACCCAAGGCCCGCAGGTGAAAGGTCACCATCTAACCCACTTGCACCAATCGGATTCCCTGCACTGGTTGTTGCAGAACTCAGCATACGGCAGCCAATAGCGTAAGAACTACAGCCATAGTCTACGCAGGAAGGGCGCATCTCAACTCAAGTCCAGGCCTTCCCCTCGGGCTGGTACATGGGATTCTGAACCAATTAACCCCATTCCCGGAGATAACTGAGCGAAACCTCTCAATCATCGGCTCTCTGAAAGCTGAACGCTGCAGTCGCAGAAAGAGTTGAAAATATAGCAGCGAGGCAGATTTGCGGCCGGCTTACAGGATTGCCCTTGGGTCCATCGTCACCGGTGGGTCCTTTGGTGCCTGCAGGTCCAGCAGTGCCCGGCTGTCCAGACTCTCCTTTCTCTCCTCTTTCACCTTTAGGACCCTGTTTTTTAAATAAAAAAGAACCACATGAGAAAGGGCAGGTTATTTCTTGCCTGTTGGATCGACAGTCTCCTTTTAGCTTCGCTCCCGGTTTCCTCTGGCCTCCTCTCCCAGCGACGCCCCCCCACTCTGGCTGAGCTACCGTTCCAATGGGCCACCTGCCAAGCCTTCAGCGACTCGCCCGAGCGGCCCTTCTTGGCGTCAGGGCCTGGACAGAGAGCGACGGTTTGCTCCGTGCCCAATTTGGACGTGCCCTCACCCAACTTCCACGCGTCTGCACCATCCCGACAGCGATCGTGAGGTGGCAAGTCGAGCTCCCCAGCAGGATGGGTGCTCACTTTTGCTTTCTTAAATTGAGACGGAAACAGGTTGCGTTCATACAGCACCTTAATGTCGAAAAAAAATGTCCCGAGTTGGATCTCAGAGGCGTGACCAGACAAAAATGGACGGCCAGCGAAGAAAGTTATTCGGTGGGGGTGGGGGGGTGACTTGGTCAAAGGGGTGGGTGTTAAGGAGGGTCCTCAATGAATAGAGGGAGCCGGAGAGGTTTTGGGGAGGGAATTCCACAGCGAGGGAACAAGGCGGCTGAAGGCATGTGGTGGGACGGCCAATGGTGGGCCGAAGGGAAGCGGGGGGGGCATGCAGAAGGGATGGTTGAAAGTTCGAACCATTACCTTGGATTGGATCGGTGTTAATCAGCTCAGGATAACCCTAAGTGTGGCATGAACAGACTGGTGTCACTTATTACCTCCTCCCCTCTCCGTCACCCGATTGAGGAATAAATCAGCCTGCGATCAGTGCGACTCAGCCGGCCCAGTCGGAGATTCTGATTAGGGTGGATGATACTGGGCGCCAGATCATTGCCGCTCCCCACCCTGCCCAGACAGTCCCCTCTCTCCCTTCCAATCCGGCTTGCTGCCTGTTGCCCGCTCTCGAGGTTTATTCCCTAACCCTTCCGACGTGGCAGGGCCGAGATGCTCCTCCCGCCGACCGCAGCCCCACTCTGGTGAGGACCCCGGGCGTTGTACGTACCCTTCGTCCGGGAACGCCTTGAATTCCTGGAGCTCCAGATTCACCAGATTCGCCCTGAAGGGAAGACGACATTTCGGGTGAGGATGAGGCGAACGACAATTACAGCAGCTCAATAAATGTTCTCGATAATCCGGATCAATTTACAACAAAGACCGAAGGTTACCCCTCCCCCTGTTTGCGACGGAGTTCGAAAATCCAAGAGTAAATGTCGTCAAGACAATTGAAATATCCATTCTATTAAAAAGACCCATCATCTATTGTGTCTCCATGCCCAGTTGACTGGCCATCCAGCCACTCACTATACATATGGTCACTGAGTCTCTCTCAGTCTGATTTACTGATCATTAACTCACTATATACCGTCCTCTCTCTGTTGAAATCAAGATTCGACATAACGGGGGTGATTTTAACCCCCGAGAACGGGTGGGTTGGGGGCGGGCGGGAGTTGAAAATAGTTGTTTTTTGGGTCGCGACCGCAACCCGGCTTTATTTCCGGGATCAACGTCGGGGCGGAAAAGTCCAGGCTTCTCACTGGGAAATGCAAAGTCCGAAAATTTTGCCACCCGAAAAAACAATTATTTTCAACTCCCGCCCGTCCCCAACCCACCCGTTCTTGGGGGTTTAAAATCACCCCCTAATGTCTTCAAGTCAGACTTTCCAAGGACCTCAAAACCAGGTCCATTCTTTCCTGCGTTGCTTTTCCCTTCTTCCAATAATCTACAGGCTTCGAAATTCCAAGCTTGGCATCATCTAACCATTGCCTCTCGAGTCCACTCTTCTCTACTCTTTTCAATCTGCACTCTGGCCCCTTCACTTAAGGTTTCCAAAAAGAAAGATAAGAGGCTACTAGGGAAAGAAAAAATTGCAGGGCTATGGGGAAAGAGCAGGGGAATGGGACTAATTGGAGAGCTCCTTCAAAGAGTTGGCACAGGCCCGATGGGCCGAATGGTCTCCTCCTGTGCTGTACCTACTATGATACTTTCAGTGTCTCTCAGTCCAGTTTACTAAATGTTCAAGTAACTCTATGACCCAGAATTGGTGCTGATCGAATTGCCCTCTCTTTGCTGATGATAAACCGGTTGAGTTGTACATGACGATAGCGTCAACTCTTTCCTGCGTTGGGTGAGGTTTTCTGACAGCTCACCTTTTCGCCGAGAGACCCTGGGTTACCGAGACCTCCGGGGGGACCTTGGGGACCCTGCGGACACAAGACGACAAGAACGGGGTCAGAGGTGAGCACGGCCACGGGTTTGCAAACAGCGAATTCAAACTAACAAAGGAAGGCGGACTTACATCTGCTCCGGAAGGACCAGCCGGGCCTCTTGGACCTGGGGGGCCAGGTGGACCCTGCGAAGGGAAAGACAAAGAGAATCATTAGGGACAGCATCTTAGGACGGTACAGGAGGAGGTAACAGCACAGTGTGAAGCCGAAGCTTTTTCTTCTGACCACTGCTCGTTCACAAACAACGTAAAGAAAAATATCCACCTGTCCCTTTGGTATTAAGCTCACGCGGATTGAAGTTAGGGGGTCTCTCTTGTAATCTCATTGTTAGTAATAACACAATACTATTAAAAGCCGAGAGACCTCGACAAGTAAGGACAGGAACTCACCATTGGACCAACATCACCAGTTTCACCCTTCTCTCCCGAAGGCCCAGGCATGCCCTGGAATATCAAACAATATCAGTCAATTCATCATCATAGTCTCTCAACCATAAAACACACTCCGATACGATTCACCCAATACACTGTACAAAACATAGTCGCACTGTGGGGGGAGGGGATTGTAGGGTAAGGTAGGACTGTGGGTGAGGGGTCGTAAGGTGAGGCAGCACTGTGGGTGAGGGGTCGTAAGGTAAGGCAGCACTGTGGGTGAGGGGTCGTAAGGTAAGGCAGCACTGTGGGTGAGGGGTCGTAAGGTAAGGCAGCACTGTGGGTGAGGGGTCGTAAGGTAAGGCAGCACTGTGGGGGAGGGGTCGTAAGGTGAGGCAGCACTGTGGGTGAGGGGTCGTAAGGTGAAGTAGCACTGTGGGTGAGGGGTCGTAAGGTGAGGCAGCACTGTGGGTGAGGGGTCGTAAGGTGAAGTAGCACTGTGGGTGAGGGGTCGTAAGGTGAGGCAGCACTGTGGGGGAGGGGTCGTAAGGTGGGGGGTAGACTGGGTTACACAAACTTCAAACCGCTGATTGATGACATCCACTATATTTAAGAGCAGGGTAACCAGGGAGGGTGGGGAGAAAGGGGGGGGTGGGGAGAAAGGGGGGGTGGGGAGAAAGGGGGGGGTGGGGAGAAAGGGGGGGGGTGGGGAGAAAGGGGGGGCGGGGAGAAAGGGGGGGCGGGGAGAAAGGGGGGGCGGGGAGAAAGGGGGCGGGCAGAAGGGGGGCGGGGAGAAGGGGGGAAGGGGGGGGTCGGGGAGAAGTGGGGGGGGGGGGTCGCATCAAACAAGGGTCAGAGACCTCATTCCACCCTCCCCCCGGCCTGGCCTGTGTCACCATTCCACCCTCCCCCCGGCCTGGCCTGTGTCACCATTCCACCCTCCCCCCGGCCTGGCCTGTGTCACCATTCCATCCTCCCCCCGGCCTGGCATGTGTCACCATTCCATCCTCCCCCCCGGCCTGCCGTGTGTCACCATTCCATCCTCCCCCCGGCCTGGCGTGTGTCACCATTCCACCCTCCCCCCGGCCTGCCGTGTGTCACCATTCCGCCTTCCCAGACCCAGGAATTTCAGGATCGCCCCTTTCTTTTCCGACTTTCTTTCGAGGGAGATCGGACCCTCACCTGCAGACCGATCGGACCAGGTGACCCTGGGAATCCTCTTGGACCTTCGTCACCCTTCTGTCCGAAATAGCCTTGCTGACCTCTGGCCCCAGGCTCTCCATCAGCACCCTGAGAAGGAGACACAATCAACAGTGAGCGATGACACAGTAACAGTTTCAGGCAGGAGAAGCCCTTCGGCCCATCGAGCCCACCTATCCACAGAGTTCCTTCGAATAAGCCTGAACCCCATTTGTGGCAAGAACCCACCTGGTTCCTTCTGGAAACTCATTAGGGTTTCTTGGTCCACCAAGGAATCTGTTCCACATACTTACCAACCGTTTAGTAAATCAGAAAAGTACCAAGATGGCCTCCGAGTGGGGCTGTCCGCCTTGGCCACACGCTACTGGTCAGTGTTGAGGCCTTGTCATACAACTGAGGGGTCACCTCAGGCCACAATGGTCAACGTGATTCTAAGTGGCCATCTGCGTCTGTCCCGTGGACTGCAGGGGCCAGACAAGTGCCGCAAATGTATTTCTCATCAACCGTCCAGGGGTTAAACGACTGTTCGGTGGTGAGCCTCAAACAAGTGTTGTGCGCCAACTGCGAATAATCGTCGCTAGTCCGTGAGTCCCGTTCGACCTTTTGCCGAACTCTTGCTCGCATTTTAACCAAATTCAAAGTAGAAACTCTGGGGTAATTTTAACCTAACGAGCCAGGCGGAACGCTGGTTTTTACGCCCCCCGTCTCCCACCCTCCCTTCTCTCCCTCCCTTCTCCTCCTCCCTTCTCCCTGACCTCGTCTCCCTGACCTCGTCTCCCCCTCTCCCTTCTCCCCGCCTCCTTCTCCCCACCCCCTTCTTCCCCTCCCTCCTCCCCGGCCCCTTCTCCCCCTCCCCCTTCTCCCCCTCCCCCTTCTCCCCTCCCATTATACTCCTCTCCCTTCTCCCCCTCCCCCGCCCCCCTCTCCCCGCCCCCCTCTCCCCGCCCCCTTCTCCCCCCCTCCCCACCCATTCTCCCCCCTCCCCACCCATTCTCCCCCCTCCCCACCCATTCTCCCCCCTCCCCACCCATTCTCCCCCCCTCCCCACCCATTCTCCCCCCTCCCTACTCACTGCCCCCTTCTCCCCCTCCCCCTTCTCCCCCTCCCCCTTCTCCCCCCTCCCCCTCCTCCCCCTCCCTACTCACCGCCCCCTTCTCCACCTCTCCCCCTCACTTCTCCCCCTCTCCCCCTCCCCCCTTCTCCCCCTCCCCCTTCTCCCCCTCCCACTTCTCCCCTCCCACTTCTCCCCCCTCCCTACTCACCGCCCCCTTCTCCCCCTCTCCCCCTCTCCCCCTCTCCCCCCCTCCCCTCTCCCAATATCACTCTCCACAGATTTTAACGGACAGTAAAATCATGGCAGGATGTAAAACCAGCATCACTCCCAATCCCCTCAGTTTCCCGACGGGCGAGTTAGCTTAAAATTACCCCCTGTGTCTTTGCTGACTTTTTCTGAAATTACCCCACTTTTTATACAGGGGATTCAATGTTTAATCCCCCGCTGACATTCTCCATCTTTTTAAACACTGAAAATAAAACCTCAGGCAATAAACACCGATTTTAATGATCTGTACATATCTGAGAGTGCTGTTCAAAGATGTCAGTATGTAGCTAGTCTCTACAGGAACAAGAATACTATCTGAACTGTGAACCTTGTGATCTGCCAAATATCCTATTATTCAGCTGTACCCGGGGCCCTGATATCCACTGTAATCGATGTGAATCAATTGGCAAATGAATTTCAATATAGGTAAGTGTGAGGTGGTGCATTTTGGTAGGAAGAATAAGGAGGTCACATACTGCTTGGATAATAAGAGTCTAAATGGGGTAAAGTCAAAGAGATCGAGGGGTACAGATACACAAATCATTAATAGTAGCGACGCTGGTTAACAAGGCCATAAAAAAGGCAAATCAAGCACTGGGGTTCATTTCTAAAGGGATAGAATTGAAAAGCAGAGAAGTTATGTTGAACTTGTATAGAACCTTGGTTAGACCACACTTGGAGCACTGGGCACAGTTCTGGTCTCCATATTATAAAAAGGACGTAGAGGCATTGGAGAGGGCGCAAGGCTGATACCAGAACTGAGAGGATACAACTATCAGAAATGACTGAACAGGCTGGGGCTCTTTTCTCCAGAAAAGTGAAGGCTGAGGGGTGACCTGATGGAGGTCTTTAAAATCATGAAGGGATTTGATAAGGTAAATGTGGAGAAATTGTTTCCACTTCTGGGGGAGTCCAAAACTAGAGGCCATAAATATAAGAGAGTCACTAATAAATCCAATAGGGAATTCAGGAGAAACCTCTTTACGCAGAGTGGTGAGAATGTGGAACTCACTATCACAGGGAGTAGTTGAGACGAATAGCATAGATACATTTAAGGGGAAGCTGGATAAACACACGAGGGAGCAAGGAATAGAAGGATATGGTGATGGGGTTAGATGATGAGGTGGTAAGAGGAGGCTTGTGTGGAGCATTAACACCGGCACAGACCGGTTGGGCCGAATGGCCTGTTTCTGTGCTGTAAACTCGATGTAAATTCGATGTAATGCAGCCGATTGTCTATTGGTAAAAGGTCCTGAAAGATCACAAAATTCCAATAACGGTGGATACTTACAGAAGGACCTGGCTGACCGACTGGACCGATGGGACCAGGAGGACCTGGTGGGCCCTGAACAAGATACAAACACAGAGAAACTGTTACAAATCTGTGCACCAAAATGATCAAAAATATGTGACGAAACACAGCAATGATTTACCAGTTATGTTTAGATTGCAGAGGACACTTCAACATTTCACACATTTCTGTAAATTTATATTTATGACCCAACTGGATTTCTATTTCCAACGAGTTAATTTAATTTAAAATTATAGTGGTGGCTGTTGGAAGCTCTAAATTGTATTGGGCCAGAGGTGGGGAGGAGGCCAGAGACAATGGTGAGATCCTGATTGATATATATTACTAATTAAATACCAACGTTCAGATTATATTTTGCTGTTAGTTTTCCGGCCTGCTCTCCTGAAGGCACAGACTCTTCTCTGGAGTAAGCCCTACAGGTGAAAGCTGCCCCCTGGTACTTTCTCAAGTCTACATTATTCACGTGTAGGCCGGGACACCAAGACCCTGAAATTCCACAGGCCCCTGGACGTCAAGGCCCATCCCATAGTTTGGTGAGGGTGTAGACATGGGTAGGTTTAGGATAATGTCCATTTAGTGACCCTCCTCCCTCCGATTCCCATGGTTAGCTTGGCATCTGGAGATTCACGCGGATAAGGCCTCAGGCACCCACACCGTTCCCCTCCCTGTTTGTTGGCGTCCGTTTGTAACGAAGGCTGGTGAATTAAAAGTTGTACTCACATGTTCACCTTTGTCGCCCTTCCTTCCCCGATGACCCGCCTCACCAACTTCACCCTGAAAAACAAAGGGTAACACATTTACCAGTGACTTGCATAATAATTGAACCAGAAAACCCATCAGTTTGCTGCAATAATTCAATATGTATTTATATTGTGAACAGATCCTGTGCTCCACACCCAAACCCACTCTGTGACCCAAGGTGATGGTCGGGATCTTTCTGTTACAACTGATCCCTGAACTTTGTGTTTGCGTGAAATTTTGCACCACAATTAATTCTCGTTAATAGGAGAGACCTCCAACAAATACTTCCTGTTCACAGGTACAGTCCGCCACAAGGACCCCCAACTCTAATTTATTTTACCTTCGAGCAAATACTCGCATAACACTACTTCAGCTTTCGTGCCCCTCAATCGCTTTCTCTGCCAAATATCTATCCAGTTCCTTGTTGAATTTGCTAAGGACATCTGCCTCCCCACGCAGACTCCTCCATATATTCACCTTCCCCTGTACAAAACAGTCCAATCCGTTCACCCTCCCTCCTCTCAGATTGAGGAACATTAGGAACAGGAGGAGGCCATTCAGCCCCTCGAGCCTGTTCCGCCATTCAATTAGATCATGGCTGATCTGTATCTCAACTCCATCTGCCCGCCTTGGTCCGTAACCCTTAATACCTTTGCCGAACAAAAATCTATCAATCTCAGTTTTGAAATTTTCAATTGAACCCCCCCAAGCTCAACAGATTTTTGGAGGGAGAGAGTTCCAGATTTCCACTCCCCTTTGTGTGAAGAAGTGCTTCCTGACATCACCCCTGAACGGCCTAGCTCTAATTTGTTCTGGGCTTCCCCACCAGAGGAAATAGTTTCTCTCTATTTATCTTATCAAATCCATGAGGCCCCATTCCCTTGCCGTAGTGATCACATCAAACAGACTACTAAGCTTCAGTTTATCTATACCCCTTGGAATCTTGAACTCCTCAGTGAGACCTCCTGCGAGCCCTGTTTTCTGCACTGTGAATATTCCCAGGCACCGTGATCTCGCCCCATCGCTAAGTGCCTAACTCGGGGTAACACTTCAGTTCTAAATATCTAATTGAGCTAAACCGAACCGTTGCTCAGAACCAAACTATAAAGTGGATGGCAAGTTATAATGCTGCCGAACGCATCACACAACAGGTCAGAATAACACATGGTCCCCTAAACATACGGACCCTGAAATCACGCATGGGTTCTCTCCACCCCCCCACCCCACCGCCCGCCTCCAGTCTCCGACCGTAACTCTGGCAGGAGACCATACACAGTGAACGCTAACAGGCGTTTACACTCCTCCACTGTGGTGTTCGTGTTGGCCTCCAGCCGAGGTTCTGGCAGGAGACCAGGAGAGACCGCCCCTCTTCCCTCAAACCACCGCAATCCCATCCCCGCCCCAAAACCCCCGTGGGATTCTCAGGGTCCCGTAGAATTCGAATCGATTTCTTCCTCGTAGAAGGGTGGCTGCGTCCGCAGTGGGCCCTACCTTGTCACCGTCCTCACCGGGAACTCCTGGTGTCCCTGCAGGTCCTGGAAGACCAACGGGACCTTGGACACCATCTCGACCAGCCGGACCTATCGGGCCCTTCTCACCCTACAATCAGAGACGAAAGAGACAAACTGTGAATGGTGAGAGCTTGGCTCAATAAGAAAAATCATCGCCGGTCAATCGACCCATAAACCGACCAGTGGTACACCGGACGCTGCCCCCCTCCTACGTTCACACAAGGAACGTCACCAAAGCCTTTCCGCGAGGTGAAGTGTGTGTTTGGCTTCCCAGTTGCACACCAGGGTAGCACTGAACCTTTTGTTCTCGGGATGAGCACGACACTGGTGAGGCAGGACTAATTGCCCATCTCTAGTTGCCCACGGAGGCATTAAGAGTCAATCAACCATGTAGTATGGGACTGGAGTCAGGTGTAGGCCAGATCGAGTCGGGGGTAACAGGTTCCCTCCCACGAACGACATGAGCGAACCCGCTGGGTTTTTATAATCTGGAAGCTCTCATGGTCATTCTTCTGGTCCCAGCCCAAAAATAACCAGATTTATTGAATTCAATTTCACATCTTGTGGTGGGATTTGAACCCATTATTTCATTGTCCGTCACAACTATTAGGCTACCTGGTGATTAAGAAGGCTGAATCAATGGAGCCTCGTTCACCCTGTAGCTTATTGTTAATGTATCATCCACACGTATCTTCACATAGATTTAATTGAAACAGGGCCCAAGAGAATGAATCGATACTGTAAGAGGAGCTCCTCGATTGTTATTGACTAAAGGACCTTGCTTGGTCTGTGAGTTCAGTCGGGAACCAATGAAACGTTAACTGCCCTGAACCAATGGGCACACACTTACCCCCCTGAACCAATGGGCACACACTTACCCCCCTGAACCAATGGGCACACTTGCCCCCTGAACCAATGGGCACACTTACCCCCCTGAACCAATGGGCACAGACTTACCCCCCTGAACCAATGGGCACACTTACCCCCCTGAACCAATGGGCACACACTTACCCCCCTGAACCAATGGGCACACACTTACCCCCCTGAACCAATGGGCACACACTTACCCCCCTGAACCAATGGGCACACTTACCCCCCTGAACCAATGGGAACACACTTACCCCCCTGAACCAATGGGCACAGACTTACCCCCCTGAACCAATGGGCACACTTACCCCCTGAACCAATGGGCACACTTACCCCCCTGAACCAATGGGCACACACTTACCCCCCTGAACCAATGGGCACACACTTACCCACCCGAACCAATGGGCACACACTTACCCCCCTGAACCAATGGACACACACTTACCCCCCTGAACCAATGGGCACACTCCCCCCCTGGACCAATGGGCACAGACTTACCCCCTGAACCAATGGGCACACTTACCCCCCTGAACCAATGGGCACACTTGCCCCCTGAACCAATGGGCACACTTACCCCCCTGAACCAATGGGCACACACTTACCCCCCTGAACCAATGGGCACACACTTACCCCCCTGAACCAATGGACACACACTTACCCCCCTGAACCAATGGGCACACACTTACCCCCCTGAACCAATGGGCACAGACTTACCCCCTGAACCAATGGGCACACTTACCCCCCTGAACCAATGGGCACACTTACCCCCCTGAACCAATGGGCACACACTCACCCCCTGAACCAATGGGCACACACTTACCCCCCTGAACCAATGGGCACACACTTACCCCCCTGAACCAATGGGCACAGACTTACCCCCTGAACCAATGGGCACAGACTTACCCCCTGAACCAATGGGCACACACTTACCCCCCTGAACCAATGGGCACACTTACCCCCTGAACCAATGGGCACACTTACCCCCCTGAACCAATGGGCACACACTTACCCCCTGAACCAATGGGCACACTTACCCCCCTGAACCAATGGGCACACACTTACCCCCCTGAACCAATGGGCACACACTCACCCCCTGAACCAATGGGCACACACTTACCCCCTGAACCAATGGGCACACTTACCCCCCTGAACCAATGGGCACACTCACCCCCTGAACCAATGGGCACACTCACCCCCTGAACCAATGGGCACACACTTACCCCCCTGAACCAATGGGCACAGACTTACCCCCTGAACCAATGGGCACAGACTTACCCCCTGAACCAATGGGCACACACTTACCCCCCTGAACCAATGGGCACAGACTTACCCCCTGAACCAATGGGCACACTTACCCCCCTGAACCAATGGGCACACACTTACCCCCTGAACCAATGGGCACACTTACCCCCCTGAACCAATGGGCACACACTTACCCCCCTGAACCAATGGGCACACACTCACCCCCTGAACCAATGGGCACACACTTACCCCCTGAACCAGTGGGCACACACTTACCCCCTGAACCAATGGGCACACACTTACCCCCCTGAACCAATGGGCACAGACTTACCCCCTGAACCAATGGGCACACACTTACCCCCCTGAACCAATGGGCACACACTCACCCCCCTGAACCAATGGGCACACACTTACCCCCTGAACCAATGGGCACACACTTACCCCCTGAACCAATGGGCACACTTACCCCCCCTGAACCAATGGGCACACACTCACCCCCCTGAACCAATGGGCACACACTTACCCCCCTGAACCAATGGGCACACACTTACCCCCCTGAACCAATGGGCACACACTCACCCCCCTGAACCAATGGGCACACACTTACCCCCCTGAACCAATGGACACACTTACCCCCCTGAACCAATGGGCACACTTACCCCCCCTGAACCAATGGGCACACACTCACCCCCTGAACCAATGGGCACACACTCACCCCCCTGAACCAATGGGCACACGCTTACCCCCCTGAACCAATGGGCACACACTCACCCCCCTGAACCAATGGGCACACACTCACCCCCCTGAACCAATGGGGACACACTTACCCCCTGAACCAATGGGCACACATTTACCCCCTGAACCAATGGACACACACTTACACCCCTGAACCAATGGGCACACACTTACCCCCTGAACCAATGGGCACACTTACCCCCCTGAACCAATGGGCACACACTCACCCCCCTGAACCAATGGGCACAGACTTACCCCCTGAACCAATGGGCACACTTACCCCCCTGAACCAATGGGCACACACTTACCCCCCTGAACCAATGGGCACAGACTTACCCCCTGAACCAATGGGCACACACTTACCCCCCTGAACCAATGGACACACACTCACCCCCCTGAACCAATGGGCACACACTTACCCCCCTGAACCAATGGACACACACTTACCCCCCTGAACCAATGGGCACACTTACCCCCTGAACCAATGGGCACACACTCACCCCCCTGAACCAATGGGCACACACTCACCCCCCTGAACCAATGGACACACACTTACCCCCCTGAACCAATGGGCACACACTTACCCCCCTGAACCAATGGGCACACACTCACCCCCCTGAACCAATGGGCACAGACTTACCCCCTGAACCAATGGGCACACTTACCCCCCTGAACCAATGGGCACACACTTACCCCCCTGAACCAATGGGCACAGACTTACCCCCTGAACCAATGGGCACACTTACCCTCCTGAACCAATGGACACACACTTACCCTCCTGAACCAATGGGCACACTTACCCCCCTGAACCAATGGGCACACTTACCCCCCTGAACCAATGGGCACACACTTACCCCCTGAACCAATGGGCACACACTCACCCCCCTGAACCAATGGGCACACACTTACCCCCCGAACCAACGAGCACACTCCCCCCCCCCTGAATTAATGGGGACACTTACCGGCACTCCTTTCTCTCCGGCAGGGCCGGGTGGTCCTTGAGGGCCTGGTCGACCCGGGAGACCGATGGGACCTCCTGGACCTGCTTTTCCTCTCGTACCAGGGGAGCCCTGAGGAGTGAGAGAGGGGATTCCAGAGTGAGTGAAGAATGAAAAGACAGGAGTCGACTATTTAAACTCCACCCCCCCCCCCACAACACCGTCCCCAACAGCAGGGGTCTCCAACCTGCAGCCAGGGAGTCAAACGCGGCCCCCAGACCCTAGCAGCCAGGCCCTTCATCCTATTTCTTATTTGCTGGTTCCTCCTGTTTGAATCATGTGGGCCGGAGACATTTGGAAATGGGCGGTTCTTAATGTCGCCGCCTGAGTGGGTAAATCCTCAATCACGACATTGGCATCTGTTAGCGTCGGCAACTGGAGCTAATTGCCGACGAATGGGAAGGTGGAGGTAAACTTTAGGCCCTTCCCCCGAGGGTCCGTGGTATGCAGCTTGGCAACGACCAAAGCTTGGGCACCCTTGCCCTGAAGCGTGCGGCTTAATCCAGGGCGAGATCGCCAGCATCGCGATGCCCTCAAGAGCTTGATTTTCCTCTTCCGTCCTTGCCCGGGCGGGAAAAGGGGCAGAAATTGGACAGTGTGGCCTGCTTGATTTTCTCTCTCCCCCACCCCTGCCCCCTCTGGGACCGCTGCTCGACGTTCCTTCCTCGCAAATTCCGGGGTAGAAGGGGGTGAGGGGAGGGGCAGGTTTACGGCCCGTTTCCCTCCCGTCAGTCCCTGTCCCCGGGACTGTCAGGTGAACCCTAACAGAAGGCCCGGGGTAGCGATGGGAAAGGCCTCAGATGTTAAAAGGGCTAAAAGGCTTATATAACGAGGACATGTACTCCCTCGAGTATAGAAGATTTTTTTTTTATTCGTTCATGGGATGTGGGCGTCGCTGGCGAGGCCGGCATTTATTGCCCATCCCCAATTGCCCTTGAGAAGGTGGTGGTGAGCCGCCTTCTTGAACCGCTGCAGTCCGTGTGGTGAAGGTTCTCCCACAGTGCTGTTAGGAAGGGAGTTCCAGGATTTTGACCCAGCGACGATGAAGGAACGGTGATATATTTCCAAGTCGGGATGGTGTGTGACTTGGAGGGGAACGTGCAGGTGGTGTTGTTCCCATGTGCCTGCTGCCCTTGTCCTTCTAGGTGGTAGAGGTCGCGGGTTTGGGAGGTGCTGTCGAAGAAGCCTTGGCGAGTTGCTGCAGTACATCCTGTGGATGGTGCACACTGCAGCCACAGTGCGCCGGTGGTGGAGGGAGTGAATGTTTAGGGTGGTGGATGGGATGCCAATCAAACGGGTAATAAGGGGTGATCTGATGGTATTTAAGATGATTAAAGGATTCCATGGGGTAGATAGAGAGAAACTATTTCCTCTGATGGGGGGAGTCCACAACAAGGGGGAATAATCTTAAAATTAGAGCTAGGCCGTTCAGGGGTGATGTCAGGAAACATTTCTTCACACAAAGGGGAGTGGAAATCTGGAACTCTCTCCCCCAAAAAGCTGTTGAGACTGGGGGTCAATTGAAAAACTCAAAACTGAGATTGATAGATTTTTATTAGGCAAGAGTATTAAGGGTGAAAGAACCAAGGCTGGTAGATGGAGTTGAGATACAGATCAGCCATGATTTAATTGAATGGTGGAACAGGCTCGAGGGGCTGAGTGGCCTCCTCCAGTTCCCAATGTTCCCAATGGATGGTGAGGGCCCAGTTTCGGCTTCCTCTCCGCACAGCTCGCCTTACCCGCTGAAGGCCTCAGGCCTGGCCGTGGTCTACAGTCGATGACTCCTGGGAGTCCTCGGGGCCTGCTATCCCTTTCAAGTCTTCCCCGGGCCTCTTTGGTTATTACAGCAGTGGTCCTGACACAGCCTGCAGCTTCCTGGGCGGGGGGGCCACTGGCAGCAGTCCCCTCGGGAGCCCACCATGATCCGATAGTGACCTTCAAACACAGGAAAATTGGCCGGGGCTGCGGGCGGAAGTCCCACCCATTCCCTGCAGGGGGGGCGGGATCAGGGAAATCCAGCCCCCAAAATGTCCTTGATGAACAACCCAGGCTCTTTTATCCCCTCTATCAGACGAAAGGCACATTTAACAACCGACCTTTTCCAGATCACTTCACCCCGTCCGCATCGTGAGGTCAGATACTTACTGCTGGGCCGGGTGGGCCTGGAGGACCCTGACCACCTTTCAATCCTGATCCACCCTGCGGAGAAAGGAGAAAGGGAGAATTAAAGACCATTGTGTGATATATCGCAGGCCACAGGGCTTCTACGTGTGAACGCAGCCTGACATAGTGATTATAAATAGTACGTTCCACTTGTCGGGTTTATCCAGGATATTATATATCCCTATTACCCTTATGTGTGGGATATTATGTGATATTGTCATATATCCTATTGCCCTTATGTGGGATATTATAGGATATTGTCATATATCCTATTTCCCTTATGTGGGATATTATAGGATATTGTCATATATCCTATTGCCCTTATGTGGGATATTATAGGATATTGTCATATATCCTATTTCCCTTATGTGGGATATTATAGGATATTGTCATATATCCTATTGCCCTTATGTGGGATATTATAGGATATTGTCATATATCCTATTGCCCTTATGTGGGATATTATAGGATATTGTCATATATCCTATTGCCCTTATGTGGGATATTATAGGATATTGTCATATATCCTATTGCCCTTATGTGGGATATTATAGGATATTGTCATATATCCTATTGCCCTTATGTGGGATATTATAGGATATTGTCATATATCCTATTGCCCTTATGTGGGATATTATAGGGTATTGTCATATATCCTATTTCCCTTATGTGGGATATTATAGGATATTGTCATATATCCTATTGCCCTTATGTGGGATATTATAGGATATTGTCATATATCCTATTTCCCTTATGTGGGATATTATAGGATATTGTCATATATCCTATTGCCCTTATGTGGGATATTATAGGATATTGTCATATATCCTATTTCCCTTATGTGGGATATTATAGGATATTGTCATATATCCTATTGCCCTTATGTGGGATATTATAGGATATTGTCATATATCCTATTTCCCTTATGTGGGATATTATAGGATATTGTCATATATCCTATTGCCCTTATGTGGGATATTATAGGATATTGTCATATATCCTATTGCCCTTATGTGGGATATTATAGGATATTGTCATATATCCTATTGCCCTTATGTGGGATATTATAGGATATTGTCATATATCCTATTGCCCTTATGTGGGATATTATAGGATATTGTCATATATCCTATTGCCCTTATGTGGGATATTATAGGATATTGTCATATATCCTATTGCCCTTATGTGGGATATTATAGGGTATTGTCATATATCCTATTGCCCTTATGTGGGATATTATAGGATATTGTCATATATCCTATTTCCCTTATGTGGGATATTATAGGGTATTGTCATATATCCTATTGCCCTTATGTGGGATATTATAGGATATTGTCATATATCCTATTGCCCTTATCTGGGATATTATAGGATATTGTCATATATCCTATTGCCCTTATGTGGGATATTATAGGATATTGTCATATATCCTATTGCCCTTATGTGGGATATTATAGGGTATTGTCATATATCCTATTGCCCTTATGTGGGATATTATAGGATATTGTCATATATCCTATTGCCCTTATCTGGGATATTATAGGATATTGTCATATATCCTATTGCCCTTATGTGGGATATTATAGGGTATTGTCATATATCCTATTGCCCTTATGTGGGATATTATAGGGTATTGTCATATATCCTATTGCCCTTATGTGGGATATTATAGGGTATTGTCATATATCCTATTGCCCTTATCTGGGATATTATAGGATATTGTCATATATCCTATTGCCCTTATGTGGGATATTATAGGGTATTGTCATATATCCTATTGCCCTTATGTGGGATATTATAGGGTATTGTCATATATCCTATTGCCCTTATCTGGGATATTATAGGATATTGTCATATATCCTATTGCCCTTATGTGGGATATTATAGGATATTGTCATATATCCTATTGCCCTTATCTGGGATATTATAGGATATTGTCATATATCCTATTGCCCTTATGTGGGATATTATAGGGTATTGTCATATATCCTATTGCCCTTATGTGGGATATTATAGGGTATTGTCATATATCCTATTGCCCTTATGTGGGATATTATAGAGTATTGTCATATATCCTATTGCCCTTATGTGGGATATTATCGGGTATTGTCATATATCCTATTGCCCTTATGTGGGATATTATAGGGTATTGTCATATATCCTATTGCCCTTATGTGGGATATTATAGGGTATTGTCATATATCCTATTGCCCTTATGTGGGATATTATCGGGTATTGTCATATATCCTATTGCCCTTATGTGGGATATTATAGGGTATTGCCATATATCCTATTGCCCTTATGTGGGATATTATAGGATATTGTCATATATCCTATTGCCCTTATGTGGGATATTATAGAGTATTGCCATATATCCTATTGCCCTTATGTGGGATATTATAGGGTATTGCCATATATCCTATTGCCCTTATGTGGGATATTATAGGGTATTGCCATATATCCTATTGCCCTTATGTGGGATATTATAGGGTATTGTCATATATCCTATTGCCCTTATGTGGGATATTATAGGGTATTGTCATATATCCTATTGCCCTTATGTGGGATATTATAGGATATTGTCATATATCCTTTACCTTTAATACAAGCAAAGACTGGGAAACACTGAAACCTCTGCTTAATATTCTTATTAAATCAAGTCAATTAGATAATAAAACACAAGCCTCTACATACAATGTGTTAAGTTCTGGGTTCTAATTAACTCACGAGATGTCAGTTCGACATATTGCTTTCGTAATTAAAGCCCATGTGAACTTAATTGGACATTACATTAATCGACAGTTAACAAGAGTCTCTCAGACCTACTCTGATACAAGCAGCATTAAAGTAGCTGATTACAGATTTACACGCTTGGGACATGCGGCTGGGTTCGGATGCTATCTCCTGCTCTCCCAAAGTGACCAATATCAAGAGCTTTGTCCCCCACTTTGTCGTCACTTCATTGCCCGTAAAACGTCACATATGTAACTTTTACAATTTACTTAGCTTGTGATCCTTAAGTCATTGAGTTTAACTTTGTTGGGCATCTTAATGACCCTTGGGTCAATGATCAGATTGCTGAATACGCACAGGCATAGGGGCCCTATCCGTATCAATATCCCGTTCCATTGTCTAATTCCAATCTTATCCCAGTAACCTTTGCTTCTTGTCTTTGCTCCTCCCGAACCATGACTTTACTCAGGAGTGTCACTCTGATCGTAGATAGGATTTGCGAGCACGCAGTTTAAACCAATTCATGCTGTTCAACCAGAATTCCTCCATTGGCCGTTCGTGCCGTGTTAAAAACAACAAAAGCAAATGTGTGTATTCTCCAACACCGCTGACTTCCCGTCTTATTCCCAAGTTTGCGATGTTTAACGGGAGACATCCTGGGATTTGTAAAGTTTGCCCAGCTCATCAATTTCCTTCAAAATCTGGAAAACCTCAAACCGGAGGATGAAGGAGGAGGGGGTCGCCTCAAAGTCTCTCCTCTTTTCCAGAGAGAATCAGCCCAACTTCCTTAATATTTCCTCGTAACGTCAATTCCCGATACCCGGAACTATCAAAAAGAGTCTCGCAGATCGGTTGAACGAGTTCCTCCCTAATTCCTGTCCCGTTAAGACTATCGGAGTTGCACTTTTGTGTCAATTTACTCACCGCAGTTCCAGGCAATCCAATCTCACCAGGGAATCCTCTCAGTCCCGGGGGTCCATTTTTGCCTGCAGATCCAGGGGGGCCAGGGTCACCCTGTGGTAGACAAGAGGGGGGCAATGGTTCAACAATGGTCCATGCAAGACGAGGGCTTGTTCAGATAGGCCCAGCACAATTCAGTGAAGAGAACGAGCAACAGATGGACATGAGCAGGTGGGGAGAGGAGAGAATGTAGAAGAGGAAGAAATAGAGAGCGAGTGAGAGAGCGAGAGAGATAGAGTGAGAGGGAGAGAGAGAGTGAGAGGGAGAGAGCGAGAGTGAGAGAGATAGAGGGAGATAGAGTGAGAGGGAGAGAGTGAGAGGGAGAGAGAGTGAGAGTGAGAGAGTGAGAGTGAGAGAGTGAGAGTGAGAGAGTGAGAGTGAGAAAGAGCGAGATTGAGTGAGAGAGAGTGAGTGTGAGAGTGAGAGTGTGTGAGAGTGAGAGAAAGTGAGAGAGAGAGTGTAAGAGAGAGTGAGAGAGCGAGAGAGAGTGAGAGAGAGAGTGTAAGAGAGAGTGAGAGAGCGAGAGAGAGTGAGAGAGAGTGTAAGAGAGAGTGAGAGCGAGAGTGAGAGAGATAGAGGGAGATAGAGTGTGAGAGAGAGTGAGAGTGAGAGTGAGTGAGAGTGAGAGTGAGTGAGAGTGAGAGTGAGTGAGAGTG
The DNA here is from genome assembly GCF_035084215.1 of Heptranchias perlo. NCBI lineage: Eukaryota > Metazoa > Chordata > Chondrichthyes > Hexanchiformes > Hexanchidae > Heptranchias > Heptranchias perlo. The sequence continues at coordinate 728,698 of NW_027138352.1, read as the reverse complement.
AGAGACACACACATAAAACAAAAAGCAAAACTACCCATTTGTCACCCATGGTGGGTGTGCTACCCCTGGCACACTTTGACCTCAGGAATCCCCACCTGAGATACGCAGGTGTTTGCCCCACTTGCTGCCACGTTTACCAGCTGGAGCTCAGTCGGAGCTGGGTCTGTCTATAAAACACGTTCTGTTGAGAGCCGGCACGGTACAGGCCCGACCGATCCTGGCACTCAAGTACCAGTTCCTACCACCTTAAAAGGCACAATTTAAAAACCAGATTTGCTGACGACATTCTCACTGGTCTCCCTTTGCTACCTCTCACCAGCACAGGAATGTGTTGCAACGGTAATCGGGGGGGTTCTAGGGACACAGACAGACAGCTGGACAGCGATCCAAATCAACACTCAGACAAGCCGGTAGCTGGAGAGCTAAACAGGCCAACAGAAAGGTAGACACAACTTGCTAAGAACACGGGCAGGCAGAGAACTACAGTTACCCAAACAGGAAGCCCAACAATTAGGTAGCCACAAAGAAGGGCAGACAGCTACACTGTGAGCAAGACAGATAGCTGGGGAAAGCCTGGTAAATATCCAAACACAGCACCACCACCCAACCAAGGACAGATGATCCAGACTGTTGATTCACTCACCTTTGTGCCTTCTTTCCCAGATGGGCCTGATAGTCCTTGCTCCCCAGGTGGCCCAGGAGGTCCTGGATGTCCCCTCTCCCCCATTGGTCCCGATTCACCACTAGAACCCTGGAGTAAAAGTCAAAGAGCTGTAATAAGATCAGAACTTGGAAAAGAAGAGCCTGGTACAGACAGGAGGGGGGGGGGGGGTCAGTGAATTGTAAAACATGGACTCACCTGAGGTCCAACTACACCAGGTGGGCCTGGAGGGCCAGTCTTCCCTTGGAAACCCTGGAGACAGGAATCGATATATTAGCAAGCATTACCCGTGGACATGTGGAAACATGAGACAAGTCAGGGATGAGAAAAAGCTTTCCACCCATCAAAGCCTCTCATACATTAATTCTCCGATCGAAGATAATCCCACTCGTAGATTAACCCTCCCATCATAGTCTATCCCTTTAGGTCATTAACTCTCCAATGAAGCCCATCCCTCTAATACATTAACTCTCCCAATGAACCCCATCCCTCCAGTACATTAAACCTCCAATGAACCCCATCCCTCCAGTACATTAAACCTCCAATGAACCCCATCCCTCCAGTACATTAAACATCCAATGAACCCTATCTCTCCAGTACATTAAACCTCCAATGAACCCCATCCCTCCAGTACATTAAACCTCCAATGAACCCCATCCCTCCAGTACATTAAACCTCCAATGAACCCCATCCCTCCAGTACATTAAACCTCCAATGAACCCTATCTCTCCAGTACATTAAACATCCAATGAACCCTATCTCTCCAGTACATTAAACATCCAATGAACCCTATCTCTCCAGTACATTAAACCTCCAATGAACCCTATCTCTCTAGTACATTGAACCTCCAATGAACCCTATCCCTCCAGTACATTGAACCTCCAATGAACCCCATCCATCCAGTGCATTAAACCTCCAATGAACCCTATCTCTCCAGTACATTAAACCTCCAATGAACCCCATCCCTCCAGTACATTAAACCTCCAATGAACCCTATCTCTCTAATACATTGAACCTCCAATGAACCCTATCTCTCCAGTACATTAAACCTCCAATGAACCCCATCCCTCCAGTACATTGAACCTCCAATGAACCCCATCCCTCCAGTACATTAAACCTCCAATGAACCCCATCCCTCCAGTACATTGAACCTCCAATGAACCCTATCTCTCTAGTACATTAAACCTCCAATGAACCCTATCCCTCCAGTACATTGAACCTCCAATGAACCCTATCTCTCTAGTACATTAAACCTCCAATGAACCCTATCTCTCTAGTACATTAAACCTCCAATGAACCCCATGCCTCTAGTACATTAACTCTCCCAATGAACCCGATCCCTCCAGTACATTAGCTCTCCCAATGAATCGCTCTGGGATGTACTGAGGCCGTGAAAGACCCAATATAAATGCAAGTTCTGTCTTTTGTCATCTCTTTCGGATGGATCTACTCACCACTTCGCCTCTCTGTCCAGGGTGTCCTGGGAGACCATCCTTTCCTGACGGTCCCTACCATTTGGAAACAGAAGAAAGCGGAGTTAGTGTGGGAGATCTCTGCCTGCCTCCCACGGCAACGGCACAGCAATCGCGGGACTCCGGAGTCAGGCTGCCGATCGACTGTGCCAGCGTGTTGTAGCCGCAGGCATGGATCCCTCACCAATAGGCTGGGTACAGGCTGGAGTTATGGCACGATCCGGGCGCGGAGTCAGAGGTTGGCACTGCCTCGCCAGGAGCTGGGCCGGTAAAGCCCATCGGGGGAGAGAGGTGTCCTTTCCAAAGAGTCCAGCGCTTTTACTGCCAGTCTGCGTTTGATGTTCGCCCGGTGCCTGGTCCCGCAGACAGGCCCGGAAATTGTTTCACACGGTGGTACACTCACCAGTCTGTCCGAAAGAGCATCTCACGAGCCCCATAACACTCACTCTCAGCCTTCGCTCCTGAGCTCTGACCAGTACATGTCTTGTAACTGCGCCCCATAACACTCACTCTCAGCCTTCGCTCCTGAGCTCTGACCAGTACATGTCTTGTAACTGTGCCCCATAACACTCACTCTCAGCCTTCGCTCCTGAGCTCTGACCAGTACATGTCTTGTAACTGCGCCCCATAACACTCACTCTCAGCCTTCGCTCCTGAGCTCTGACCAGTACATGTCTTGTAACTGTGCCCCATAACACTCACTCTCAGCCTTCACTCCTGAGCTCTGACCAGTACATGTCTTGTAACTGTGCCCCATAACACTCACTCTCAGCCTTCACTCCTGAGCTCTGACCAGGACATGTCTTGTAACTGCGCCCCATAACACTCACTCTCAGCCTTCGCTCCTGAGCTCTGACCAGTACATGTCTTGTAACTGTGCCCCATAACACTCACTCTCAGCCTTCGCTCCTGAGCTCTGACCAGGACTGGCTCCTGTTCTCAGCACCTCTACAATGGATCCGTGCTGAGACGTTTAATCCAAAGAAGGCACAGGGAGGTTAAAGACCTGCAGTCTGATTTTGGTATCTTATCGGTTTATGTGTTGGTGTGAATCCCCTCTGCTGACTATCTCAGCCTGTTTAGTTTATCCGATCACACTGACCCGTGTGTTACGCACATCTTTCAGCCAGTGTACGCGACCGTCTCTAGATCCTCATGCCCCCAGGGACGCTCTCAGGGACATTACGGTCCCGAGAGACTGGGGCTCGTGGCCGGAGTCGGTAAATGACGGAAGTGTTTTAAATTCACTTACGGGTGGTCCTTTCGGTCCTGGGAAGCCGGTGGGACCTTGAGGTCCTGGAAGGCCCTACATTGAAAAGGAAAGAAGAAGAAAAAGCTTGTTTAATTGAAACGATGCTCAGGGCAGGTCTGAACTGAGCACCTCAACTCTCTAACACTGTGTAGGGCAGTGAGCTGAGGACTCCCCAATCAACAAATATTTATATTTCACTTAAAGATCCCAGACTCACAAATACCATGCATAAGGTGAGGACCCACAACCTCACTCTCCAACTGAATCTTGTCCCCCCATTACCCCAACTCTCCCACTGAATCTGGTCCCCCCTATCACCCAGCTCTCCCATCGAATCTGGTCCCCCCAGTACCCCAACTCTCCCACTGAATCTGGTCCCCCCAGTACCCTAATTCTCCCACTGAATCTGGTCCCCCCAGTACCCCAACTCTCCCACTGAATCTGGTCCCCCCAGTACCCCAGCTTTCCCACTGAATCTGGTCCCCCCCAGTACCCCAACTCTCCCACTGAATCTTGTCCCCCCTATCACCCAGCTCTCCCATTGAATCTGGTCCCCCCAGTACCCCAACTCTCCCACTGAATCTGGTCCCCCCAGTACCCCAACTCTCCCACTGAATCTTGTCCCCCCAGTACCCCAGCTTTCCCACTGAATCTGGTCCCCCCAGTACCCCAACTCTCCCACTGAATCTGGTCCCCCCAGTACCCCAGCTTTCCCACTGAATCTGGTCCCCCCAGTACCCCAGCTTTCCCACTGAATCTGGTCCCCCCAGTACCCCAACTCTCCCACTGAATCTGGTCCCCCCAGTACCCCAACTCTCCCACTGAATCTGGTCCCCCCAGTACCCCAACTCTCCCACTGAATCTGGTCCCCCCAGTACCCCAGCTTTCCCACTGAATCTGGTCCCCCCAGTACCCCAGCTTTCCCACTGAATCTGGTCCCCCCAGTACCCCAACTCTCCCACTGAATCTGGTCCCCCCAGTACCCCAACTCTCCCACTGAATCTGGTCCCCCCAGTACCCCAGCTTTCCCACTGAATCTGGTCCCCCAGTACCCCAGCTTTCCCACTGAATCTGGTCCCCCCAGTACCCCAACCATCTGTTAGACCTATTGGGTGTTTCCTGTTCTGAAGGCACTGGCTGTTCTGGTTACAGTTTGATATAATTGGACAGACTCACCCTTTCACCAGAAGGACCTGGAGGCCCATCAGTTCCTGAGGTTCCCTGTTCGAGAGAGCAAAAAATACAATGAGCTGCAATGCTTTATTACACGGAATAAACCTGCACCCTCCCAAAACACTGTAAATCAGCATCCCAGTCCAGCCCCATTACAAGGGCTTTCAGTTATAACAGTCTCTCTATTACACACCCTGGCCCCATTACAAGGGCTTTCAGTTATAACACTCTCTCTATTGCACACCCAGGCCCCATTACAAGGGCTATCAGTTATAACACTCTCTCTATTACACATCCAGCCCCATTACAAGGGCTTTCAGTTATAACACTCTCTCTATTACACACCCAGGCCCCATTACAAGGGCTTTTAGTTATAGCACTCTCTCTATTACTCACCCAGGCCCTATTACAAGCGTTTTCAGTTACAACACTCTCTCTAGTACATACCCAGGTCCGGTTACAAGGCTCTAAAGTTATAACGCACTATTAGTCACCCAGGCCCCGTTATAAAGGCTCTCAGTTATAACACGCTCTCTATTACACACCCAGTCCTGATTACAAAGCTCTCAGTTACAACATCTCTCTATTGCACACTCAGGCCCCATTACAAGCCTCTCAGTTGTAATACTCTCTCCATTACACACCCAGGCCCCATTACAAGGCTCTCAGTTGTAATACTCTCTCTATTACATACCCAGGCCCCATTACAAGGCTCTCAGTTGCAATACTCCCTCTATTACACACCCCACTCTCAGTATACAGTTGTGTTATAATATCATACACCAGTATGATTAATATATGAATCTGACGATGTTAGGAATTCCAGCTCATGTTCTTTAGTGTTTCCCACTCCCCCCGGACCACCATGATAACCCCCTTTTCCTAAAGACTCACCTTTGCCCCTGGTTTTCCAGTTGAGCCTCTTGGTCCTCGTTGACCCCTTGGGCCCTGGGGGAGAAAACCAAAGTTATTAATCACTCAGTGACCGCCCAAGCCTGGCCGCTAATGGTCCAACGTAAAAGTAGAGCTGGGGGACCATGTCTGCTCTATCTCACACTCCCATTGGGCGGCCGGCTGTTATGCTTCCTCTCACTCCCGTTAACCTGGGTTACATTTTGTGAGCAGTTACTAAATCGAGAAAGAATTCAATTCAAATTCTTAAAGCTGACGTACCGTTGGTCCACGTTGTCCTCTTGGTCCCAACTTGCCTTGCAAACCCTGGGAGGATAGAAGGAAGAGCGAAAAAAAAAGAGATGGAGGAGAAAGAGCAGAACAAGAGAGGAGACAGAGGGAGAAAGAGAGATGGAGAGAGACAGGGATGGAGGAGAAAGAGCGGAGAAAGAGAGGGAGACAGGCAGAGATAGAGGGTGAGAGACAGAGGCAGAGGGGAAAGAGAGGAGACAGAAAGAGAGATGGAGAGAGACAGGGATGGAGGAGAAAGAGCAGAGAAAGAGAGGGAGAGAGGCAGAGATAGAGCAGAAAGAAGGGGAGAGAGACAGAGGCAGAGGGGAAACAGCAGAGAAAGAGAGGAGACAGAGGGAGAAAGAGAGAAGGAGAGGGACAGGGTTGGAGGAGAAAGAGGGGGAGAGACAGAGGTGGATGGGAAAGAGCAGAGAAAGAGAGAGAGACAGAGATAGAAGAGAAAGAGAGAGAGACAGAGATAGAAGAGAAAGAGAGAGAGACAGAGATAGAAGAGAAAGAGAGAGAGACAGAGATAGAAGAGAAAGAGAGAGAGACAGAGATAGAGGAAAACGAGCAGAGAAAGAGAGACAGAGATAAAGGAGAAAGAGAGAGAGAGACAGAGCCCGAGGGGAAGGAGCAGAGAAAGAGAGGGAGAGAGACAGAGATAGAGGACAAAGAGACAGAGATAGAGCAGAGAGCAGGAGAGAAATAAATGGATGAGAAAGAGCAGGTTGAGGAGAGAGAGAAGAGCCAGGGGGAGAAAGAGAGACAGAGATGGAAAGTAGAGAGCAGAGGGATCGGAAGAGAGATAAAGTGACAGAGAGAGAGATGGATAGAGATAGAGAATAGAGAGAGAACATACAGAAAAAGAGAGGGAGTTGGAGGAGAGAGCAAAGAGAGAGAGAGAGAGAGAGAGAGACCAAGATAGAGAATGAGAAAGAGAGAGACAGATACACAGAAAGAAATACAGAGAAAGGGAGAGGTACATATCGATGCAGAGATAGTGAGAAAGACAGAGATAGAGAAAAGGGTACAGATCAAGTGAGAGACACAAAGACAAAGAGAGCAAGAGTGAGAGAGATAGGCAGAGAGAGACAGAGAAAGAACGAGAGACAAAGACAGACAGATGATCAGTTCCAATCGCTGTACGTGGCTTTCCTTGTTAACAATAAGATGCTGAAGAATTTGTTGACATGTTTTCTGATGGTGAGACGTTGAGACCCATCTCTCAAAACTTACCCGAGCACCTTTCTCACCGTTAGTACCTGGGAATCCTGGGAAACCAAGGGAGCCCTGGGAAAAGGAAGCGGATGGTTAGACAGAGCAGACAGCGCGGTGTTACTGATCTTCCAGCGCACTCCCACCAGCGCTGCAGGGGCCTTTTCAATTCTTAGGGGGGGACATTTTAATCTAACCTGCCCAGTGGGAAACTGACGGGCTCGGGCCCAACGCTGGTTTTACTCCCCGACTGATTTTTCTCTCCATTGACTTCACTGCCCCCGTGTGGTATGGAGCCTTATTGACCTGGAAGGTGCAAGGTGCGATTGCTGGTCTGGGCTGATTTTGTTGATCTCACGGGGTAGGACATGACAATTGGCCACAGGCTAGGGAAGGGAAACACCAGCCAGGGTATAGGTACACTCACGGGTACAGGCGCACGCACACAGGTACAGGCGCACGCACGGGTACAGGCGCACACACAGGTAGAGGAGCACACACACAGGTACAGGAGCACACACACAGGTACAGGAACACACATAGGTACAGGCGCACGCACGGGTACAGGCGCACACACACAGGTACAGGAGCGCACACACAGGTACAGGAACACACACAGGTACAGGAACACACATAGGTACAGGCGCACACACACAGGTACAGGAACACACACACAGGTACAGGAACACACATAGGTACAGGCGCACGCACGGGTACAGGCGCACACACACAGGTACAGGAGCGCACACACAGGTACAGGAACACACACAGGTACAGGAACACACACACAGGTACAGGAACACACATAGGTACAGGCGCACGCATGGGTACAGGCGCACGCACGGGTACAGGCGCACACACACAGGTACAGGAGCACACACACAGGTACAGGAGCACTCACAGGTACAGGCGCACGCACGGGTACAGGAGCACACACACAGGTACAGGAGCACACACACAGGTACAGGAGCACACACAGGTACAGGAACACACACAGGTACAGGCGCACGCACGGGTACAGGAGCACACACAGGAACAGGAACACACACAGGTACAGGAGCACACACACAGGTACAGGAACACACACAGGTACAGGAACACACACAGGTACAGGAGCACACACACAGGTACAGGAACACACACAGGTACAGGAACACACACAGGTACAGGAGCACACACACAGGTACAGGAACACACACAGGTACAGGAGCACACACACAGGTACAGGCGCACACACAGGTAGAGGAGCACACACACAGGTACAGGAGCACACACAGGAACAGGAGCACACACACAGGTACAGGAGCACACACACAGGTACAGGAGCACACCCACAGGTACAGGAACACACACAGGTACAGGAACACACACAGGTACAGGAACACACACAGGTACAGGAGCACACACACAGGTACAGGAGCACACACACAGGTACAGGCGCACACACAGGTAGAGGAGCACACACACAGGTACAGGAGCACACACAGGAACAGGAGCACACACAGGAACAGGAGCACACACACAGGTACAGGAGCACACACACAGGTACAGGAGCACACACAGGTACAGGTACAGGAGCACACACAGGTACAGGAGCACACACAGGTACAGGAGCACACACACAGGTACAGGAACACACACAGGTACAGGAGCACACACACATGTACAGGAGCACACACACAGGTACAGGAGCACACACACAGGTACAGGAACACACACAGGTACAGGAGCACACACACAGGTACAGGAGCACACACAGGTACAGGAGCACACACAGGTACAGGAGCACACACAGGTACAGGAACACACACAGGTACAGGAGCACACACACAGGTGCAGGAGCACACACAGGTACAGGAGCACACACAGGTACAGGAACACACACAGGTACAGGAACACACACAGGTACAGGAGCACACACACAGGTACAGGAGCACACACAGGTACAGGAGCACACACAGGTACAGGAACACACACAGGTACAGGAACACACACAGGTACAGGAACACACACAGGTACAGGAGCACACACAGGAACAGGAACACACACAGGTACAGGAGCACACACACAGGTACAGGAACACACACAGGTACAGGAACACACACAGGTACAGGAGCACACACACAGGTACAGGAGCACACACAGGTACAGGAGCACACACAGGTACAGGAACACACACAGGTACAGGAACACACGCACAGGTACAGGAACACACACAGGTACAGGAACACACACAGGTACAGGAACACACACAGGTACAGGAACACACGCACAGGTACAGGAGCACACACAGGAACAGGAGCATGCACACAGGTACAGAAGCACAAACACAGGTACAAGAGCACACACATGTACTGGAGCACACACATGTACAGGAGCATACATACAGGTACAGGAGCACACATACAGGTACAGAAACATACACACCGGTACAGGAGCACACACAGGTACAGGAGCACACACACAGGTACAGAAACATACACACCCGTACAGGAGCACACACAGGTACAGGAGCACACACAGGTACAGGAGCACACACAGGTACAGGAACACACACAGGTACAGGAGCACACACAGGTACAGGAGCACACACAGGTACAAGAGCACACACATGTACTGGAGCACACACATGTACAGGAGCACACACACAGGTACAGGAGCACACACACAGGTACAGGAACACACACAGGTACAGGAGCACACACAGGTACAGGAGCACACACAGGTACAGGAACACACACAGGTACAGGAGCACACACAGGTACAGGAGCACACACAGGTACAGGAACACACACACAGGTACAGGAGCACACACACAGGTACAGGAACACACACAGGTACAGGAACACACACAGGTACAGGAGCACACACACAGGTACAGGAGCACACACACAGGTACAGGAGCACACACAGGTACAGGAGCACACACAGGTACAGGAGCACGCACAGGTACAGGAACACACACAGGTACAGGAGCACACACACAGGTACAGGAGCACACACAGGTACAGGAGCACACACAGGTACAGGAACACACACAGGTACAGGAACACACACAGGTACAGGAGCACACACAGGTACAGGAACACACACAGGTACAGGAACACACACAGGTACAGGAACACACGCACAGGTACAGGAGCACACACAGGAACAGGAGCATGCACACAGGTACAGAAGCACAAACACAGGTACAAGAGCACACACATGTACTGGAGCACACACATGTACAGGAGCATACATACAGGTACAGGAGCACACACACAGGTACAGAAACATACACACCGGTACAGGAGCACACACAGGTACAGAAACATACACACCCATACAGGAGCACACACAGGTACAGGAGTACACACAGGTACAGGAGCACAAACAGGTACAGGAGCACACACAGGTACAGGAGCACACACGGGTACAGGAGCACACACACAGGTACAGGAGCACACACACAGGTACAGGAGCACACACAGGTACAGGAGCACACACAGGTACAGGAACACACACAAATGTACAGGAGCACACACACGGGTACAGGAGCACACACACAGGTACAGGAGCACACACACAGGTACAGGAGCACACACACAGGTACAGGAGCACACACACAGGTACAGGAACACACACAGGTACAGGAGCACACGCAGGTACAGGAGCACACACAGGTACAGGAGCACACACAGGTACAGGAGCACACACACAGGTACAGGAGCACACACACAGGTACAGGAGCACACACACAGGTACAGGAGCACACACACAGGTACAGCAGCACACACACAGGTACAGCAGCACACACACAGGTACAGGAGCACACACACAGGTACAGGAGCACACACAGGTACAGGAGCACACACACAGGTACAGGAGCACACACAGGTACAGGAGCACACACACAGGTACAGGAGCACGCACAGGTACAGGAGCACACACAGGTACAGGAGCACACACAGGTACAGGAGCACACACAGGCACAGGAGCACACACACAGGTACAGGAGCACACACAGGTACAGGAGCACACACGGGTACAGGAGCACACACACAGGTACAGGAGCACACACAGGTACAGGAGCACACACAGGTACAGGAGCACACACAGGTACAGGAGCACACACACAGGTACAGGAGCACACACAGGTACAGGAGCACACACAGGTACAGGAACACACACAGGTACAGGAACACACACAGGTACAGGAACACACACAGGTACAGGAGCACACACAGGAACAGGAACACACACAGGTACAGGAGCACACACACAGGTACAGGAACACACACAGGTACAGGAACACACACAGGTACAGGAGCACACACACAGGTACAGGAGCACACACAGGTACAGGAGCACACACAGGTACAGGAACACACACAGGTACAGGAACACACGCACAGGTACAGGAACACACACAGGTACAGGAACACACACAGGTACAGGAACACACACAGGTACAGGAACACACGCACAGGTACAGGAGCACACACAGGAACAGGAGCATGCACACAGGTACAGAAGCACAAACACAGGTACAAGAGCACACACATGTACTGGAGCACACACATGTACAGGAGCATACATACAGGTACAGGAGCACACATACAGGTACAGAAACATACACACCGGTACAGGAGCACACACAGGTACAGGAGCACACACACAGGTACAGAAACATACACACCCGTACAGGAGCACACACAGGTACAGGAGCACACACAGGTACAGGAGCACACACAGGTACAGGAACACACACAGGTACAGGAGCACACACAGGTACAGGAGCACACACAGGTACAAGAGCACACACATGTACTGGAGCACACACATGTACAGGAGCACACACACAGGTACAGGAGCACACACACAGGTACAGGAACACACACAGGTACAGGAGCACACACAGGTACAGGAGCACACACAGGTACAGGAACACACACAGGTACAGGAGCACACACAGGTACAGGAGCACACACAGGTACAGGAACACACGCACAGGTACAGGAGCACACACACAGGTACAGGAACACACACAGGTACAGGAACACACACAGGTACAGGAGCACACACACAGGTACAGGAGCACACACACAGGTACAGGAGCACACACAGGTACAGGAGCACACACAGGTACAGGAGCACGCACAGGTACAGGAACACACACAGGTACAGGAGCACACACACAGGTACAGGAGCACACACAGGTACAGGAGCACACACAGGTACAGGAACACACACAGGTACAGGAACACACACAGGTACAGGAGCACACACAGGTACAGGAACACACACAGGTACAGGAACACACACAGGTACAGGAACACACGCACAGGTACAGGAGCACACACAGGAACAGGAGCATGCACACAGGTACAGAAGCACAAACACAGGTACAAGAGCACACACATGTACTGGAGCACACACATGTACAGGAGCATACATACAGGTACAGGAGCACACACACAGGTACAGAAACATACACACCGGTACAGGAGCACACACAGGTACAGAAACATACACACCCATACAGGAGCACACACAGGTACAGGAGTACACACAGGTACAGGAGCACAAACAGGTACAGGAGCACACACGGGTACAGGAGCACACACGGGTACAGGAGCACACACACAGGTACAGGAGCACACACACAGGTACAGGAGCACACACAGGTACAGGAGCACACACAGGTACAGGAACACACACAAATGTACAGGAGCACACACACGGGTACAGGAGCACACACACAGGTACAGGAGCACACACACAGGTACAGGAGCACACACACAGGTACAGGAGCACACACACAGGTACAGGAACACACACAGGTACAGGAGCACACGCAGGTACAGGAGCACACACAGGTACAGGAGCACACACAGGTACAGGAGCACACACACAGGTACAGGAGCACACACACAGGTACAGGAGCACACACAGGTACAGCAGCACACACACAGGTACAGCAGCACACACACAGGTACAGGAGCACACACACAGGTACAGGAGCACACACAGGTACAGGAGCACACACACAGGTACAGGAGCACACACAGGTACAGGAGCACACACACAGGTACAGGAGCACACACAGGTACAGGAGCACACACAGGTACAGGAGCACACACACAGGTACAGGAGCACACACAGGTACAGGAGCACACACGGGTACAGGAGCACACACACAGGTACAGGAGCACACACAGGTACAGGAGCACACACAGGTACAGGAGCACACACAGGTACAGGAGCACACACACAGGTACAGGAGCACACACAGGTACAGGAGCACACACACAGGTACAGGAGCACACACAGGTACAGGAGCACACACAGGTACAGGAGCACACACAGGTACAGGAGCACACACACAGGTACAGGAGCACACACAGGTACAGGAGCACACACAGGTACAGGAGCACGCACGGGTACAGGAGCACACACACAGGTACAGGAGCACACACACAGGTACAGGAGCACACACACAGGTACAGGAGCACACACAGGTACAGGAGCACACACAGGTACAGGAGCATGCACAGGTACAGGAGCACACACAGGTACAGGAGCACGCACGGGTACAGGAGCACACACACAGGTACAGGAGCACACACACAGGTACAGGAGCATGCACAGGTACAGGAGTATACACACAGGTACAGGAGCACACACACAGGAACATGCACAGGTAGAGGTACACGCTCTGGTTTGGAACACATAGTAATACAGGAACAACACTGGTAGAGGTACACACACAGGTAATAGATATGTGCACAGTGCAAGAACACACAGGCACAGGTACGTACACAGGTTCAGGGAGACACATACACAGCATACGCACTTGAAAGGTTTGCATTTATGTTGCACCTTTCACGACCTCAGGATGCTCCAAAGCACTTTCCAGCCAATGAAGTATTTTTGAAGTGTAGTCACTGTTGTAGTGTAGGAAATGTGGCAGCCAATTTGTGCACAGCAAGATCCCACAAACAGCAATGAGATCATGACCAGATCATCTGTTTTGGTGATGTTGGTTGAGGAATAAATATTGGCCAGGACACGAAGAACTCCTCTGCTCTTCTTCAAAATAGTGTCATGGGATCTTTTACGTCCATCTGAGAGGGTAGACGGGGCCTCGGTTTAACGTCTCATCCAAAACACGGCACCTCCGACAGTGCAGCACCTCCTTCAGTAACGAACTGTCAGCCTGGATTATGTGCTCAAGGCTCTGGAGTGGGGTTTGAACCCATGGCCTTCTGATTCAGAGCCACGGCTGATGCCAAAGGTGCACACAGGCACACAACAGTTGTGCACACAGAGGTACAGGTGAAAATACACAGATAAACACACAATTATAAATACATCTAGAGGTACACACAAAGGACTGATTTTAGAAGTACCCGCTATCAGCAGCGAGTTGCACCTGTCGGTCACTCGTGTCAGGAACTCACGATGTTTGGTCCATTAATTATTCCCCATTTATCTACCTACACGTACATAGACAGACACACACACACACACACACACACACACACAGTATACACACACATACACATACACAGGTACAAAGACACACACAGGTGTATATACACACACACACACACACACACACACAGTATACACACACACATACACATACACAGGTACAAAGACACACACAGGTGTATACACACACACATGTACAAAGACACACACAGGTATATGCGCGCACACACACACACACGTATATACACATACAGTTATACAAATACAGGTACACACACACACACACACACACGTACATAGACAAGCAGAGACAGATACATAGACACACACAAATAGGTACATGCATACATACAAACACATAGACACACACACACACATAATGACACACATACACACACAGGCACATACAGACACACAAAGAGATATACTAAAGTGCAGAAATGCACACACTCCCATATATACAGAGGCATACAGAGAGACACACACATAAAGAAGACGTATACACACATAACCAAACACAAACAGAGGCATGTACACACATATGTACTCGCATATACAAAGGAACAAGTATTACTCAAAGACATGCCTAAATAGATGACATATATACAGAATGTAATATATATTGATCATTGTAAGTGTTGTGTAATTCAGTGCTGGACTGTTGGGGATAGATTGATGTTCTTACCTTGGGGCCCTGACGTCCGGGATAACCAGGAAGACCAGGAACTCCGAGTTTACCCTAAAAACAGGAAAATAGTTGGTGTTAAACAGTAATAATCACAACACACAGAGTACCCCGTGTTATATATATGACTTGTACATTCATTGTCCATGAACAACTACAAAAATTTGCATTTATATAGCGCCTTTAACATAGTAAAACGTCCCAAGGCGCTTCACAGGAGCAATTATCAAACAAAATTTGACACCGAGCCACCTAAGGAGATATTAGGACAGGTGACCAAAAGCTTGGTCAAAGAGGTAGGTTTTAAGGAGCATCTTAAAGGAGGAGAGAGAGGCGGAGAGGTTTAGAGAGGGAATTCCAGAGCTTAAGGCCTAGGTGGCTGAAAGCACGGTGGCCAATGGTGGAGCAGAGGAACAGAAGATGTACAAGAGGCCAGAGTCAGAGGAACAGAGAGTTCTCAGAGGGCTGGAGGAGGTTACAGAGATAGGGAGAGCCGAGACCATGAAGGGATTTAAATACAGGGATGAGAATTTGAAATTGGAAGCGTGGGGTGGGGAGATGGGGAGCACGGGGGTGACGGGCGAGCAGGACTTGGCGTGAGATAGGAAACGGGCAGCAGAGTTTAAGGAGGGGGGAGGATGGGAAACCGGCCGGGAGAACATTGGAATAGTCGAGTCTGGATGGCACAAAGGAATGGCTTCAGGTTTCAACAACAGAATGAGCTGAGGGAGGGGAGGAGGAGTCGAATGTTATGGAGCAGGAAGTAGGCGGACTTTGTGATGGAGGGGATATGAAGTCAGAAGGAAATAGTGATCCAACTCCAATTCCAATCCATCTACAACACCCTGCTCAGGGTCAATTTCATCATCTATGGGAAGGGATCACCCTGGAAGTAAGGAAAGGAAAGAAAGAAAAAGAAAGAGGGAAGAGAACCCTCTCACGTGACATTAACTTTGACAAGAATGATTCACCCAGTTGGGGTGCACCGTACCACAGTGTCTCTCACCTTCTCACCTGTCGCACCCAATGGTCCCGGGTCACCTGGAGGTCCCACCCGCCCTTTGGGACCTTCAGGTCCATCCTCTCCTCGAGGACCACTTGGCCCGAGCTCACCCTGAGAGGAAAAGACAATTAAAAATACGTCACTATCGCAATCTTTTCAGACGAGATATTTCCAGTGACAGAGGTCACCGGTCAATGGGACACAACGGAGAGGGGCCGAGGCTTTTCATCACCCCTCCCTGCACCTCCCCGGTGAAAAATATTTGTTGGGGGACTTTCAGGATCTTCGAGGAAGAGCATTGCCAGTATGAGGATGCTCAGTATAAACAGTGATCCGAAAGGCAGTGTCTTATTGAGAGTTATCTTCATTCAGACTCGTTTCCCAGGAATTCCCAATTACTGACTCGTTTCCCATATTACACTCAGCCCAAGAGGTCAAAGGGCAGCCTCGGTATTAATATTCCTGATTAGCCCTTGTATCCTGAAACGCCTCACACGATGAATTGCTTTGAAGTGCAGTGACCATTGTTATGTAGGCAAGAGGTGGCAGCCATTTTGCACACAGCAAGATCCCACAAAAGCAGCAAAGAGACTTAATCTGTGTTTTGGTGTCGTTAGTTGAGGGACGAGCGTTGGGTAGGACACCGGGAAGAATTCCCTGCTCGTCTTCCAAATTTGACACAGGATCTTCAATGTCCACCTGAAAAGGTAAACAGGGCCTCATTTTAACATCTCAACCCAAGGACCCTTCCTTGAGCTGACATATCCAGGAGCTGAAGGTAGATATGTAGATAGACCTTTCACGACCTCAGGACATCCCAAAGCGTTTTGCAGCCAATTAAGTACTTTTTGAAGTGTATTCACTGTTGTAATGTAGGAAACCCGGCAGCCAATTTGTGCACAGCAAGGTCCCAAAAACAGCAATGTGATAATGACCAGATAATCTGTTTTAGTGATGTTGGTTGAGGGATAAACATTGGGGAGAACTCCGCTGCAAAATAGCAGCCATGGGATCTTTTACATCCACCTGAGAGGGGCAGACGTGTCCTCGGTTTAACATCTCATCCGAAAGACGGCACCTACCAACAATGCAGCACTCCCACAGTACGGCACTGGGAGTGTCAGCCTGGATTATATGCTCAAGTTTCTGGAGTGGGGACTTGAACCCACAACCTGCTAACTCAGAGGTGAGAGCTCTACCCACTGAGCCATGGCTGACACCTGATGTATGCAGTATCTGACTTCTTTCTAGGAGTTGCCAGCAGGACAGCTAGTGACTGATGGAGCCAGCCTAGGGTTTTTGGTCTATTAAAAGTGAGGCTGCCTCGTGGCTATCAAGCTCCCAGTATGTCCCGTGTAATGAGGAGTCGGGATTAACTTCTTGGGGACAAAGGAATGCATGCTTTGGAAAAACTCAACGAAAGCAATCGGTCGTTCCAACTCTTTCAGGAGTGAATCAAACAGCTGAAGATTTTTGCAGGTCACATGTTTTCTCAGCGCAGCCCTTGAAGAATCTTATAAAGTCCCATAAAGTCCCTCATAGGAATCTCTGAAACATCTCCATACACTCATCACGGTCTTCAATGGAAACCCATTAAAAGCCCCTCACACTTCTCAATGGAAAAAGCGATCGCATCTCATGAAGAGCTTGTACTGCTGCTTGGAGATGCTCCAGGTCTTCACTGGTCTATAAATAAGCGAGCACCATACCCTCGTGTCCCACGGTTGTTGCTGCTGAGCAGTTGCAATGGTCCAATCGTGCTGCAGACGTCAAGAAAGATTGCTGCGAGATCCCAAGGCTGAGGGTTTTCAAGGATCTCGATATTCTCTTGCGTGGTTTTCTTCTTGGAGAAGTTTTCTTCCAGTCCAGTGCACTTCCTTTATCCTGTCCTGGTTTTATGACTCTCCGTCTAATCACTGGTGTAAACAAATCATTGATCAAAGCAGAGCAGGGCCCAATGGCATTGGGGTGTTATTCACAAATATAAGTCACTAACGGGTGATGGAGGTGTTTAAGATGATTAATGGATTTGATAGGTTAGATGGAGAGAAACTATTTCCTCTGGTGCAGGGGCCCAGAACAAGGGGGCAGAACATTAAGTTTAGAGCTCGGCCGTTCAGGGGTGATGTCAGGAAGCTCTTCTTCACACAAAGGGGAGTGGAAATCTGGAACTCTCTCCCCCCAAAAGCTGTTGAGGCTGGGGGTCAATTGAAAATTTCAAAACAGAGACTGATAGATTTTCGTTAGATATTAAGGGTTGCGGAACCAAGGCGGGTAGATGGAGTTAAGATACAGATCAGCCATGATCTAATTGAATGGCGGAACAGGCTCGAGGGGCTGAGTGGCCTCTTCCTGTTCCCATGACGATTTAAATTTTTGCTTGCTCTATATTGGGATGACATTCTATGGTCTGTTGCTACTGTTTCCATGGTGACACCCTTCCCCCCCTTGTATGATAAAAAAGACCCAAAAGGTGTGGCCTATAAAGGGCCTTTATTGTCTTTCACGGCAATGACTGTAAACCAGAAACCATGGGCCCAGCTTTCGGGATTCCCAACATGGAGTTGGCCAACTTTATCACCAGGTCAGTGTGTCGGGATTCCTCACAAAGTGACGTCAGGGTCATCTCATTCAGTTTACCTGAAAATAAAGTGTTGCAAACTTCAAGCCAGTGAAACTTCAGAGCCTAATAACACGCCAATAACATCTCCAAAATATGGCCTACTACATTTTCCTTTGTCCTTGGGAAACGCAAGCTGAGTTAATTAAATCAGTGCTCTTACTCGTTCACCCTTGAGGCCCATGTCTCCCTTGAAGCCTGGGAAGCCATCTTCACCCTAGGATAAAGCAGCACAACAGATTGGGAGTGAGTTACAGCGAAACAGAGTTATACAAGAAGCAAGTTCACCACCTCTCTCGACAAACAATCGCTAGAACTTGCATTTATATAGCGCCTTCCACAACCTCAGGATGTCCCAAAGCGCTTTACAGCCAATTAAGTACTTCTGAAGTGTAGTCACTGTTGTAATGTAGGAGACGCGGCAGTCAATTTGTGCACAGCAAGATCCCACAAACAGCAATGAGACAAATCACCAGATAATCTGTTCTTTTAGTGATGTTAGTTGAGGGATAAATATCGGGCCCAGGACACCGGGGAGAACTCCCCTGCAAAAATAGCGGCATGGGATCTTTTACATCCACCTGAGAGGGTAGATGGGGCCTGGGTTTAATGTGTCATCTGAAAGGTGGCACCTCCGACACTGCAGCACCTCCATCGGCACTGCACTGGAATGTCAGCCTAGAATATGTACTCAAGCCTCTGGAGTGGGATAGTGAACCCATGACCTCCTGATTCCAAGGCAAGAGTCTGACCCACGAGCACGGGTGAAACTAATGGAAAGGAATGGAAGAACTGGCAGGTTCTATAAGGACCAGGCCATCCTCCCCACCAGATCCTCCTCTCTGCGCTCTGCCCAGGCGATGTTATCACCCAGAGGGTAAAGACGACAATCTCACCCTGTGTGACACTCCCCCCCCCCCACCCCTCTCCCCACCACTTCTTGATTTACCTCTCAATTCTGGTCAGCATCACCCAGCAGGGCTATTATCCAAACCCATCGTTGCCCAGTGATAACAGAAACTACAGTCATCTCAATAGTTTCTCCTTCACACACTTGCCTGGCCCTGCCGGAAGCCAGGTGAAGCTATTGGCTCCCAGTGGCACTGACGCATGCCTCCTAGTTGGCCCATTCCACAAGGTTCAACTGGAGCGCCCAGGCAAAATATCCGCACGTGGGTACAGTTATGACACAAAACAGCAACTCCTGAGGTCTGCAGTGGGCCTGGGGCCAGCGGTGTCAGGTTGGTGCCAACTGGTGCCATTCCCATCTGTCCAGAAAGTGCCTCAGTCACTGTGCCAGGCGCGATGCTCTCGGGTCGGTGCCAGGCGGACCTGGCTCCTGTGCGGGAATAGCGGAGACGCCGAGGCCCACGGGGCACCACCCTGGAGGATGGCGGTAGCCGGGAAGACGAGCTAAAGGCGGGTATACAGCTGGTTGTTTGAAGCCAGGCCTGGGTTTTAAGAGCCTGTAGACTGTAGGAAGGGGAGAATATTGAGGAGACCCACAGTGTTGAGGCCCAGGAAAGGACGAGTTAGAGAGCAGGGGACGGTGCCGATGAGCCTCGATCCCGACACTGTGAGCGTGCGACGAAGAGAGGGTGAGGACAGGGAGATGGATCTCAGAGAGGAATGAGAGAGGAAAGCTCAGGGGAGCACAGACCATAGGAGAGAGATAAGAAACGATGGAGAAAGGGGTTGGAGGATGGAACTAAGAAAAGGATGGCCAATCAGTTAACTCTTGTTGGCACCTTGTTCAAATGGAGAAGACCAAAAATTGGATGAAAACGTTCTCACCTTTTCACCTTTGTGTCCCATCAGCCCTCGGATTCCCTCAGATCCCTAAAAGAGACAGAAGGACAGTTAGTTACGGTTACGAGTGACCGATGACTGCAAACCATGGCTCAACCAGGTTCAGGCTCACTCACAAATACAGGCAATCTCGCTCGATGATGATGCTCACCTTCACACCACGTGGTCCAGGATAGCCAATGGGACCTTGAGGACCTGAAGGACCCTGAGACAAACAAGAGAGAGGTGGTTACACAAACCATGGCCCAGAGAAGGGGGGGGAGTTGTCTCACTTTGTATGTTACTAACATTGTCACTTCTCTAGAACTGTCACTAGGGAGTCCGGGGGCCTCACACTTAAATACTGGGGCCTCACACTCACATCGAATAGTGGAAATGCAGAGCTAAAGAACATCATGATTTCCACCTAAAAGAACAATTGATTGGACAGACCCTGGCAACACAGGAATTGGAAGGTCTGACTATCTCTGTGACATGCCTTCTGTTTACATAGAATGACATAGAGTTTACAGCACAGAAACAGGCCGTTCGGCCCAACTGGTCTATGCCGGTGTTTATGCTCCACATGAGCCTCCACCCACCCCTCTTCATCTCACCCCATCAGCATATCCTTCTATTCCTTTCTCCCTCATGTGTTTATCTAGCTTCCCCCTAAATGCATCTATTCTAGTCGCCTCAACTATTCCTGGTGGTAACGAGTTCCACATTCTCACCACTCTCTGGGTAAAGAATTTTCTCCTGAATTCTCTATTGGATTTATTAGTGACTATTTTATAGTTATGGCCCCTAGTTTTGGACTCCCCCACATCTTCTCTACGTCCACCCTTTCATAATCTTAAAGACCTCCATCAGGTCACCCCTCAGTCTTCTCTTTTCTAGAGAAAAGAAGATTTGTTAGACTTGTGTTGGATTCGTACAGCCTGGTACAACCAGCAGTAGAGTGGTATTATATCTTTATGAGATGCATTTGGCATTGTTTAGTATGAGCACACCTTCAGAACCCAGGTATTACTGTGCACTGTGTCCCTCCGTGAGACTTGACTGGGTACAGCCTGGGACCACATGCAGTTGAATCCCTGTGTCCTTCAGTGAGATTCCCCATGGTTGGCCTCCTTTGGCCGACCTCTGATAATACTGTTTGGGGGACCTGCCTCTAATTGGGAGCTAAGACAGTGGGGGAGAAAATTGGAAAACTGATACGAAAAACAAAGCAAAATCACAACTAAATGTACACAGCCTCCCCCATCATAACAGTCAGAGAAAGTTCCTCCTCAAGGGCATCCTTTAAATAACAAATAAAAAAAAGCATCCCTAAGCGCTACACAGCCAATTAATTACTTTTTGAAGTGCAGTCACTGTTGTTATGTAGGCAAATTGGGCAATCAATTTGCGCACAGCAAGGTCCCACAAATCAATGACTAACCAGATAATCTGTTTTTTAGTGATGTTGGTTGAGGGATAAATATTGGCCCAGGACACTGGGGAGAACTCCTCTGATGTTCTCCGAGATAGCGGCCGTGAGATCTTTTATATCCAAAGGACGGTGTCTCTGACAATGGAGCACTCCCCCAGCAGGGCACGGAGTGTCAGATAGATTATGTGCCCACAGTCCATGAACGAGTCTGAATTTACAGCCTTCAAGGATTCATTTTTAAAAAAAAAAACGTCTCCACTCATCTCCGTGAAGTAAACAAAAACGAGTAACCCTTCCTTTGCCCAAGCCAACCCCCGATGACGTACCTGGTTACCTTTGGAACCTGTTGGGCCTTCTTTACCCGGGTGACCCTGTAAAGAATGAAAACACAGGTCAGAGGTAAAGGAGCACGCACTGACAAAGGTCGGGGGGGGGTCAGAGATCACCAATAAAGGTCAGAGGTCACATGGCCACCACGAGCAAAACAAAATGTAACACCAGTAAATAATCTCCACAATTAATAAGATGATGTCACAGCTCCTGGAAGAGGGGCAGTTGAAGACTCTGGAAAACTTATCGTCAAAGCTTAATTTTTTGGTTACCCTTAATTTTGAGAAAACGAAAGTGTTAATAATGCTGTTTATAATTTTCCACACAAACCCACGAGTCTCATAAAGCTGCCTCCTGATCTTTGAGTGGCTTTAATACAGTAATATCAGTGCTTGCTTCAATATCGCACTGCCTGAGCTGACAACTGGTCTGCCCAGGGAGGCTGAGATGTCCCTTGTCCAACTGGCAGTCGAAGAGTTAAACTCGCAACGCAGGCAGGGAGCTCGAACACCCTGAAATCGCCACCGTTTGTTATTTTTTTTAAAAAATGGGACAACTCCTTCTTTTGAAAGGACGTGCCCTCGCTCACTGGACAGGACGCAGAAACATCGCAACTTCTTCCAGAGCGAGTCAGTTCCGCAATTCGACCAGTCAAAGCCGATTAGCTGGACTTGCGCATCTAAATGTTCGCCGGGATATCGCAGTGATTTGTGGCAAAGTTACTGATAGACCAGCGAACATTTGTCCGACAAGACTGTGTTTTTCGATTCATTTGTTTTATTTGAATTGTCAAGATTAATGAAATTCCGATTTGAAAAATAGACTATTTGAAGCAATTTTTAGTCTTGTTTGGTTTAACAAGCTCCGAACACCAGCCCTACCACTCCGCCAAAAAAATCCTGTCCACGCCACTGGAATAATTTTTATTCCATCAACGGGAATTGGATTTATACTTAAGAAGGGAAAATTTGAGGGATAGGGGGAAAGAGCAGTGAGGAGGGGGACTAATTGGACAGCTCTTTCAGAGAGCTGGCACAGGCACGACGGGCCGAAAGGCCTCCTTCTGTGTTATAGGACACCACGTTCCTTTCAGGGAGAAGAGGAGGAAGCAAGGGCTTTGGAGAGGGTGCAGAGGAGATTCACCAGGATGTTACCAGGGCTGGAGCGCTTCAGCTATGAAGAGAGACTGGGAAGATTGGGTTTGTTTTCCTTGGAGCAGAGGAGGCTGAGGGGGGACATGATTGAGGTGTACAAAATTATGAGGGGCACAGATAGGATGGATACTAAGGAGCTTTTTCCCTTCGTTGAGGGTACTATAACAAGGGGACATAGATTCAAGGTAAAAGGCGGGAGGTTTAGAGGGGATTTGAGAAAGAACTTTTTCACCCAGAGGGTGGTTGGAGTCTGGAACTCACTGCCTGAAAGGGTTGTGGAGGCAGGAACCCTCACAACATTTAAGAAGCATTTGGATGAGCACTTGAAATGCCATAGCATACAAGGCTACGGACCAAATGCTGGAATATGGGATTAGAGTAGACAGGGCTGATGGCCGGCGCGGACACGATGGGCCGAAGGGCCTCTATCCGTGCTGTATGACTCTATGACTCTATGACTCTAAGAGGTTGTTCGGTCCATCTGGCTCGTTCCTCGTGTCGAATTTACGCCATCATAATGCCCATTCGGTTAATCTCCTGATGGAACTGCAGGGAAAGGTTTTTAGCACAGAGAGCTCCAAGAAATCGATCCTTCATTCCCACTTCACCAAAAGAGCCTTGAACAGAAGGTCCTTGCGATGTCAATGTAGTACTGTTGGCTCGACCGTGTCAAGCCTTGACAGGCCCAGGAGGAGACGCAGCCAGTGACCACACTGTCTGCCGCTTGTCCAACCAGGAATACACGGCGCATTAGGTTCACAGGGCTATCTGAAGCCAAGTTAAAAGGATCCCAGCCTCCTCTCACCAGCCTCACCCCACCCACCCCGTGTGACAGGCCTACCCCTCCAGGCCCCACCATTGAGCCGGCTGGTCAATTATGAACAGTGCCCAGGGGTACTGCAGCCTTGCCTGGCTTGGGGATTCAGATTGCGGAGACGACGACACAGCACTGACCCGGTTCCAACCTCCAAACCTTTCACCGCAGGGACAACATGATCACAAAGCCAAGCCTTCTCCAAGGATGAGCGACAAGCAGTCGGCTCATCCACGATGCTCAAAGGGTTAAAACGTCCGGTACCCAGACCAACCCGCCCACTCCCCCTCCCCATTCAGTCCATAAAGGAAATGACCAGTTATCGCTGAGTCGATCAACAAAGTGTGCAGGGCTCACTGAATGTAGGATAGATCGACTGTGGATACTTACAGGAGGACCATCAGCACCAGGGATTCCAGGCAGACCAGGCTTCCCAGTTGGGCCCTGCAGGAAGGGAAATCACGACAAAACATTAGTGTGATCTCACTCTCACCCTAAATCAAAACCAGGAACATTAGTGTGATCTCACTCTCACCCTAAATCAAAACCAGGAACATTAGTGTGATCTCACTCGCAATTGAAACAAAAACAGGAACTTAAGTGTGATCTAACACTCACCCTGAATCAAAATCACAAACATTAGTGTGATCTAACACTCACCTGAATCAAAATCACAAACATTCGTGTGATCTAACACTCACCCTGAATCAAAACCACAAACATTAGTGTGATCTCACTCTCACCCTGAATTAAAACCGGGAACATTGGTGTGAACTCACTCTCGCCTTGAATCAAAACCACAAAAATTAGTGAGATCTCACTCTTCCCCTAAATCAAAACCCCAAAAATTAGTGTGATCTCACTTCCACCCTGAATCAAACCCAGAAACATTAGTGTGAACTCACTCTCACCCAGAATCAAAGTCACAAAAATTAGTGTGATTTCACACTCACTCTGAATCAAAATCAAGAAAATTTCTGTGATCTCACTCTCACACTGGAAAAAACCATAAATGTTAGTGTGATCTCATTCTGATCCTGAATCAAAACCAGGAACATTAGTGTGATCACACTCTCAATGTGAATCAAAACCAGGAACATTAGTGTGATCTCACTCTCAATGTGAATCAAAACCAGGAACATTAGTGTGATCTCACTCTCAATGTGAATCAAAACCAGGAACATTAGTGTGATCTCACTCTCAATGTGAATCAAAACCAGGAATATTAGTGTGATCTCACTCTCACCCAGAAAAAACCCCACAAACATTAGTGTGACCTCACTCTCACCTGAATCAAAACCACAAACATTCATGTGATTTCACGCTCGCCCTGAATCAAAACCAGGAACATGAGTGTGATCTCACTCTCACCCTGAATCAAAACCACAAACATTGGTGTGATCTCACTCTCACCTGAATAAATTGTAAACAATTTTACAACACCAAGTTATAGTCCAGCAATTTTATTTTAAATTCACAAGCTTTCGGAGGCTACCTCCTTCCTCAGGTGAACGATGTGGAAATTCCACATCGTTCACCTGAAAGCTTGTGAATTTAAAATAAAATTGCTGGACTATAACTTGGTGTTGTAAAATTGTTTACAATTGTCAACCCCAGTCCATCACCGGCATCTCCACATCATCACCTGAATAAAGATCAGGAACATTAGTGCATTCTCAACCTCACCTTGTATCAAAACCACAAACATTAGTGTGATTTCACTCTCACCCAGAATCAAAACCAGGAACAAGAGTGTGATCTCACTCTCACTGTGAATCAAAACCACAAACATTAGTGTGATCTCACTCTCACCCTGAATCAAAACCACAAACATTAGTGTGATCTCACTCTCAACCAGAATCGAAACCACAAACATTAGTGTGATCTCACTCTCAACCAGAATCGAAACCAGAAACATTAGTGTGATCTCACTCTCACCCTCAATTAAAACCAGGAACATTAGTGTGATCTCACTCTCACGTGATTCAAAACCACAAACATTAGTGTGATCTCACTCTCACCCTCATTCAATACCAGGAACATGCGTGTGATCTCACTCTCACTCTGTTTCAAAACCAGGAACATTAGTGTGAACTCACACTCAAACTGAATGAAAATCAGGAACATTAGTGTGATCTCACTCTCATCCTGAATTAAAACCACAAACGTTAGTGTGAACTCACTCTCACCCTCAATCAAAATCAGGAACATGCGTGTGATCTCACTCTAACCCTGTTTCAAAACCATGAACATTAGTGTGAACTCAATCTCACCCTGATTCAAAACCACAAAAATTCATGTGATTTCACGCTCACTGTGAATGAAACCCACAACACTGGTGTGATCTCTCTCTCACATTGAATCAAAATCAGCAACATTAGTGCTTTCTCACTCTCACCCTGCATCAAAACCACAAACATTAGTGTGATCGCACTCTCACCCAGAATCAAAACCCGGAACAAGAGTGTGATCTCACTCTCACCGTGAATCAAAACCACAAACATTAGTGTGATCTCAATCTCACCCTGAACCAAAACCACAAACATTAGTGTGATCTCACTCTCACCCTGAATCGAAACCACAAATATCACCTGGCCCTCACTCTCACCGTGAATTAAAATCACAAATATGAGTGTGATCTGACTGTTACCCTGAATCAAGCTCAAAATATTAGTGTGATCGCACTCACAACAAGAATCAAAACCAGGAACATTAGTGTGATCTCACTCTCACCCTGAATCAAAACCACAAACATTAGTGTGATCTCACTCTCACCTGAATAAAAATCAGGAACATTAGTGCATTCTCACCCTCACCTTGTATCAAAACCACAAACATTAGTGTGATTTCACTCTCACCCAGAATCAAAACCAGGAACAAGAGTGTGATCTCACTCTCACTGTGAATCAAAACCACAAACATGAGTGTGATCTCACTCTCAACCAGAATCGAAAACACAAACATTAGTGTGATCTCACTCTCACCCTCAATTAAAACCAGGAACATTAGTGTGATCTCACTCTCACGTGATTCAAAACCAGGAACATTAGTGTGATCTCACTCTCACCCTGAATCAAACTTACAAACAGTAGTGTGATCTCAATCTCATCCTGAATCAAAGCCACAAATATTAGTGTGAACTCACGCTCAACCTGAATAAAAATCAGGAACATTAGTGTGATCTCACTCTCACCCTGTTTCAAAACCAGGAACATTAGTGTGAACTCACGCTCAACCTGAATGAAAATCAGGAACATTAGTGTGATCTCACTCTCACCCTGAATCAAAACCAGGAACATTAGTGTGAACTCACTCTCATCCTGAATCAAAACCACAAACGTTAGTGTGATCTCACTCTCACCCTGGTTTTTTTTATTATTCGTTCACGGGATGTGGGTGTCGCTGGCGAGGCCGGCATTTATTGCCCATCCTTAATTGCCCTTGAGAAGGTGGTGGTGAGCCGCCTTCTTGAACCGCTGCAGTCCGTGTGGTGACGGTTCTCCCACAGTGCTGTTAGGAAGGGAGTTCCAGGATTTTGACCCAGCGACAATGAAGGAACGGCGATATATTTCCAAGTCGGGATGGTGTGTGACTTGGAGGGGAACGTGCAGGTGGTGTTGTTCCCATGTGCCTGCTGCTCTTGTCCTTCTAGGTGGTAGAGGTCGCGGGTTTGGGAGGTGCTGTCGAAGAAGCCTTGGCGAGTTGCTGCAGTGCATCCTGTGGATGGTACACACTGCAGCCACAGTGCGCCGGTGGTGAAGGGAGTGAATGTTTAGTGTGGTGGATGGGGTGCCAATCAAGCGGGCTGCTTTATCTTGGATGGTGTCGAGCTTCTTGAGTGTTGTTGGAGCTGCACTCATCCAAGCAAGTGGAGAGTATTCCATCACACTCCTGACTTGTGCCTTGTACTTGGTGGAAAGGCTTTGGGGAGTCAGGAGGTGAGTCACTCGCCGCAGAATACCCAGCCTCTGACCTGCTCTCGTAGCCACAGTATTTATATGGCTGGTCCAGTTAAGTTTCTGGTCAATGGTGACCCCCAGGATGTTGATGGTGGGGAATTCGGTGATGGTAATGCCGTTGAATGACAGGGGGAGGTGGTTAGACTGTCTCTTGTTGGAGATGGTCATTGCCTGGCACTTATCTGGCGCGAATGTTACTTGCCACTTATCAGCCCAAGCCTGGATGTTGTCCAGGTCTTGCTGCATGCGGGCTGGGACTGCTTCATTATTTGAGGGGTTGCGAATGGAACTGAACACTGTGCAGTCATCAGCGAACATCCCCATTTCTGACCTTATGATGGAGGGAAGGTCATTGATGAAGCAGCTGAAGATGGTTGGGCCTAGGACACTACCCTGAGGAACTCCTGCAGCAATGCCCTGGGGCTGAGACGATTGGCCTCCAACAACCACTACCATCTTCCTTTGTGCTAGGTATGACTCCAGCCACTGGAGAGTTTTCCCCCTGATTCCCATTGACTTCAATTTTACTGGGGCTCCTTGGTGCCACACTCGGTCAAATGCTGCCTTGATGTCAAGGGCAGTCACTCTCACCTCACCTCTGGAATTCAGCTCTTTTGTCCATGTTTGGACCAAGGCTGTAATGAGGTCTGGAGCCGAGTGGTCCTGGCGGAACCCAAACTGAGCATCGGTGAGCAGGTTATTGGTGAGTAAGTGCCACTTGATAGCACTGTCGATGACACCTTCCATCACTTTGCTGATGATTGAGAGTAGACTGATGGGGCGGTAATTGGCCAGATTGGATTTGTCCTGCTTTTTGTGGACAGGACATACCTGGGCAATTTTCCACATTGTCGGGTAGATGCCAGTGTTGTAGCTGTACTGGAACAGCTTGGCTAGAGGCGCAGCTAGTTCTGGAGCACAAGTCTTCAGCACTACAGCTGGGATGTTGTCGGGCCCCATAGCCTTTGCTGTATCCAGTGCACTCAGCCGTTTCTTGATATCACGTGGAGTGAATCGAATTGGCCGAAGACTGGCTTCTGTGATGGTGGGGATATCGGGAGGAGGCCGAGATGGATCATCCACTCAGCACTTCTGGCTGAAGATGGTTGCAAATGCTTCAGCCTTGTCTTTTGCACTCACGTGCTGGACTCCGCCATCATTGAGGATTGGGATGTTTGCAGAGCCTCCTCCTCCCGTTAGTTGTTTCATTGTCCACCACCATTCATGACTGGATGTGGCAGGACTGCAGAGCTTTGACCTGATCCGTTGGTTGTGGAATCGCTTAGCTCTGTCTATAGCATGTTGCTTCCGCTGTTTAGCATGCATGTAGTCCTGAGCTGTAGCTTCACCAGGTTGGCACCTCATTTTTAGGTACACCTGGTGCTGCTCCTGGCATGCTCTTCTGCACTCCTCATTGAACCAGGGTTGATCCCCTGGCTTGTTGGTAATGGTCGAGTGAGGAATATGCCGGGCCATGAGGTTACAGATTGTGCTGGAATACAATTCTGCTGCTGCTGATGGCCCACAGCGCCTCATGGAAGCCCAGTTTTGAGCTGCTAGATCTGATCTGAATCTATCCCATTTAGCATGGTGGTAGTTTCAAAACCAGGAACATTAGTGTGAACTCACGCTCAACCTGAATGAAAATCAGGAACATTAGTGTGATCTCACTCTCACCCTGAATCAAAACCCGGAACAACAGTGTGATCTCACTCTCACCCTGAATCAAAACCAGGAACATGAGTGTGAACTCACTCTCACCCAGAATCAAAATCACAAATATTAGTGTGATCTCACTCTCACCCTGAATTAAAATCACAAATATTCGTGTGATCTCACTCTCACCCAGAATCAAAACCACAAACAATAGTGTAATCTCACTCTCACCCAGAATAGAAACCACAAACAACAGTGTGATCTCCCTCTCACGCTGAAATAAAATCACAAACTTTAGTGTGATCTCACTCTCATCCTGAATCAAAACCAGGAACATTAGTGTGATCTCACTCTCACCCAGAATCAAAACCAGGAACATAAGTGTGATCTCACTCTCACCCTGAATCAAAACCGGAAACATTAGTGTGATCTCACTCTCACCCAGAATCAAAATCATGAACATTAGTGTGATCTCACTCTCACCCTGAGTCAAAACCAGGAACATTAGTGTGATCTCACTCTCACCCTGAATCAAAATCAGGAACATGAGTGTGATCTTACTCTCACCCTGAATCAAAATCAGGAACATTAGTGTGATCTCACTCTCAACCTGAATCAAAACCACAAATATTAGTGTGATCACACTCTCACCCTGAATCAAAACCACAAATATTAGTGTGATCTCACTCACACCATGAAACAAAACCACAAATATTAGTGTGATCTCACTCTCACTCTGAATCAAAACCAGGAACATTGGTGTGATCTCACTCTCACTCTGAATCAAAACCACAAACATTAGTGTGATCTCACACTCACCCTGAATCAAAACCAGGAACATTAGTGTGATCTCACTCTCACCCAGAAACAAAGTCACAAATATTAGTGTGATCTCACTCTCACCCTGAATCAAAATCAAGAAAATTTCTGTGATCTCACTCTCACCCAGAATCAAAACCAGGACCATAAGTGTGATCTCACTCTCATCCTGAATCAAAACCACAAACATTAGTGTGATCTCACTCTCACCCTGAATCAAAACCGGAAACATTAGTGTGATCTCACTCTCACCCAGAAACAAAATCACGAACATTAGTGTGATCTCACTCTCACACTGAATCAAAACCAGGAACATAAGTGTGATCTCACTCTCACCCTGAATCAAAACCGGAAACATTAGTGTGATCTCACTCTCAAACTGAAACAAAATCACAAACATTAGTGTGATCTCACTCTCAAACTGAAACAAAATCACAAACATTAGTGTGATCTCACTCTCACCCAGAATCAAAATCACGAACATTAGTGTGATCTCACTCTCACCCAGAATCAAAACCACAAATATTAGTGTGATCTCACTCACACCATGAAACAAAACCACAAACATTAGTGTGATCTCACTCTCACCCTGAATCAAAACCAGGAACATTGGTGTGATCTCACTCTCACTCTGAATCAAAACCACAAACATTAGTGTGATCTCACTCTCACCCTGAATCAAAATCAAGAAAATTTCTGTGATCTCACTCTCACCCAGAATCAAAACCAGGACCATAAGTGTGATCTCACTCTCATCCTGAATCAAAACCACAAACATTAGTGTGATCTCACTCTCACCCTGAATCAAAACCGGAAACATTAGTGTGATCTCACTCTCACCCAGAAACAAAATCACGAACATTAGTGTGATCTCACTCTCACTCTGAATCAAAACCAGGAACATTGGTGTGATCTCACTCTCACTCTGAATCAAAACCACAAACATTAGTGTGATCTCACACTCACCCTGAATCAAAACCAGGAACATTAGTGTGATCTCACTCTCACCCAGAAACAAAGTCACAAATATTAGTGTGATCTCACTCTCACCCTGAATCAAAATCAAGAAAATTTCTGTGATCTCACTCTCACCCAGAATCAAAACCAGGACCATAAGTGTGATCTCACTCTCATCCTGAATCAAAACCACAAACATTAGTGTGATCTCACTCTCACCCTGAATCAAAACCGGAAACATTAGTGTGATCTCACTCTCACCCAGAAACAAAATCACGAACATTAGTGTGATCTCACTCTCACACTGAATCAAAACCAGGAACATAAGTGTGATCTCACTCTCACCCTGAATCAAAACCGGAAACATTAGTGTGATCTCACTCTCCAACTGAAACAAAATCACAAACATTAGTGTGATCTCACTCTCAAACTGAAACAAAATCACAAACATTAGTGTGATCTCACTCTCACCCAGAATCAAAATCACGAACATTAGTGTGATCTCACTCTCACCCAGAATCAAAACCACAAATATTAGTGTGATCTCACTCACACCATGAAACAAAACCACAAACATTAGTGTGATCTCACTCTCACTCTGAATCAAAACCAGGAACATTGGTGTGATCTCACTCTCACTCTGAATCAAAACCACAAACATTAGTGTGATCTCACTCTCACCCTGAATCAAAATCAAGAAAATTTCTGTGATCTCACTCTCACCCAGAATCAAAACCAGGACCATAAGTGTGATCTCACTCTCATCCTGAATCAAAACCACAAACATTAGTGTGATCTCACTCTCACCCTGAATCAAAACCGGAAACATTAGTGTGATCTCACTCTCACCCAGAAACAAAATCACGAACATTAGTGTGATCTCACTCTCACACTGAATCAAAACCAGGAACATAAGTGTGATCTCACTCTCACCCTGAATCAAAACCGGAAACATTAGTGTGATCTCACTCTCAAACTGAAACAAAATCACAAACATTAGTGTGATCTCACTCTCAAACTGAAACAAAATCACAAACATTAGTGTGATCTCACTCTCACCCAGAATCAAAATCACGAACATTAGTGTGATCTCACTCTCACCCAGAATCAAAACCACAAATATTAGTGTGATCTCACTCACACCATGAAACAAAACCACAAACATTAGTGTGATCTCACTCTCACTCTGAATCAAAACCAGGAACATTGGTGTGATCTCACTCTCACTCTGAATCAAAACCACAAACATTAGTGTGATCTCACTCTCACCCTGAATCAAAATCAAGAAAATTTCTGTGATCTCACTCTCACCCAGAATCAAAACCAGGACCATAAGTGTGATCTCACTCTCATCCTGAATCAAAACCACAAACATTAGTGTGATCTCACTCTCACCCTGAATCAAAACCGGAAACATTAGTGTGATCTCACTCTCACCCAGAAACAAAATCACGAACATTAGTGTGATCTCACTCTCACACTGAATCAAAACCAGGAACATTAGTGTGATCTCACTCTCACCCTGAATCAAAATCAGGAACATGAGTGTGATCTCACTCTCAATGTGAATCAAAACCAGGAACATTAGTGTGATCTCACTCTCACCCTGAATCAAAACCACAAACATTAGTGTGATCTCACTCTCACCCTGAATCAAAACCGGAAACATTAGTGTGATCTCACTCTCAAACTGAAACAAAATCACAAACATTAGTGTGATCTCACTCTCAAACTGAAACAAAATCACAAACATTAGTGTGATCTCACTCTCACCCAGAATCAAAATCACGAACATTAGTGTGATCTCACTCTCACCCAGAATCAAAACCACAAATATTAGTGTGATCTCACTCACACCATGAAACAAAACCACAAACATTAGTGTGATCTCACTCTCACTCTGAATCAAAACCAGGAACATTGGTGTGATCTCACTCTCACTCTGAATCAAAACCACAAACATTAGTGTGATCTCACACTCACCCTGAATCAAAACCAGGAACATTAGTGTGATCTCACTCTCACCCAGAAACAAAGTCACAAATATTAGTGTGATCTCACTCTCACCCTGAATCAAAACCGGAAACATTAGTGTGATCTCACTCTCACCCAGAAACAAAATCACGAACATTAGTGTGATCTCACTCTCACACTGAATCAAAACCAGGAACATAAGTGTGATCTCACTCTCACCCTGAATCAAAACCGGAAACATTAGTGTGATCTCACTCTCACCCAGAATCAAAACCAGGAACATAAGTGTGATCTCACTCTCACCCTGAATCAAAACCGGAAACATTAGTGTGATCTCACTCTCACCCAGAATCAAAATCACGAACATTAGTGTGATCTCACTCTCACCCTGAGTCAAAACCAGGAACATTAGTGTGATCTCACTCTCACCCTGAATCAAAATCAGGAACATGAGTGTGATCTTACTCTCACCCTGAATCAAAATCAGGAACATTAGTGTGATCTCACTCTCAACCTGAATCAAAACCACAAATATTAGTGTGATCACACTCTCACCCTGAATCAAAACCACAAATATTAGTGTGATCTCACTCACACCATGAAACAAAACCACAAACATTAGTGTGATCTCACTCTCACTCTGAATCAAAACCAGGAACATTGGTGTGATCTCACTCTCACTCTGAATCAAAACCACAAACATTAGTGTGATCTCACACTCACCCTGAATCAAAACCAGGAACATTAGTGTGATCTCACTCTCACCCAGAAACAAAGTCACAAATATTAGTGTGATCTCACTCTCACCCTGAATCAAAATCAAGAAAATTTCTGTGATCTCACTCTCACCCAGAATCAAAACCAGGACCATAAGTGTGATCTCACTCTCATCCTGAATCAAAACCACAAACATTAGTGTGATCTCACTCTCACCCTGAATCAAAACCGGAAACATTAGTGTGATCTCACTCTCACCCAGAAACAAAATCACGAACATTAGTGTGATCTCACTCTCACACTGAATCAAAACCAGGAACATAAGTGTGATCTCACTCTCACCCTGAATCAAAACCGGAAACATTAGTGTGATCTCACTCTCAAACTGAAACAAAATCACAAACATTAGTGTGATCTCACTCTCAAACTGAAACAAAATCACAAACATTAGTGTGATCTCACTCTCACCCAGAATCAAAATCACGAACATTAGTGTGATCTCACTCTCACCCAGAATCAAAACCACAAATATTAGTGTGATCTCACTCACACCATGAAACAAAACCACAAACATTAGTGTGATCTCACTCTCACTCTGAATCAAAACCAGGAACATTGGTGTGATCTCACTCTCACTCTGAATCAAAACCACAAACATTAGTGTGATCTCACTCTCACCCTGAATCAAAATCAAGAAAATTTCTGTGATCTCACTCTCACCCAGAATCAAAACCAGGACCATAAGTGTGATCTCACTCTCATCCTGAATCAAAACCACAAACATTAGTGTGATCTCACTCTCACCCTGAATCAAAACCGGAAACATTAGTGTGATCTCACTCTCACCCAGAAACAAAATCACGAACATTAGTGTGATCTCACTCTCACACTGAATCAAAACCAGGAACATAAGTGTGATCTCACTCTCACCCTGAATCAAAACCGGAAACATTAGTGTGATCTCACTCTCAAACTGAAACAAAATCACAAACATTAGTGTGATCTCACTCTCAAACTGAAACAAAATCACAAACATTAGTGTGATCTCACTCTCACCCAGAATCAAAATCACGAACATTAGTGTGATCTCACTCTCACCCAGAATCAAAACCACAAATATTAGTGTGATCTCACTCACACCATGAAACAAAACCACAAACATTAGTGTGATCTCACTCTCACTCTGAATCAAAACCAGGAACATTGGTGTGATCTCACTCTCACTCTGAATCAAAACCACAAACATTAGTGTGATCTCACACTCACCCTGAATCAAAACCAGGAACATTAGTGTGATCTCACTCTCACCCAGAAACAAAGTCACAAATATTAGTGTGATCTCACTCTCACCCTGAATCAAAACCGGAAACATTAGTGTGATCTCACTCTCACCCAGAAACAAAATCACGAACATTAGTGTGATCTCACTCTCACACTGAATCAAAACCAGGAACATAAGTGTGATCTCACTCTCACCCTGAATCAAAACCACAAACATTAGTGTGATCTCACTCTCAAACTGAAACAAAATCACAAACATTAGTGTGATCTCACTCTCAGCCTGAGTCAAATTCACAATCATTAGTGTAATCTCACTCTCAGACTGAATAAAAACACAGAACATTAGTGTGATCTCACTCTCAAACTGAAACAAAATCACAAACATTAGTGTGATCTCACTCTCAGCCTGAGTCAAATTCACAATCATTAGTGTAATCTCACTCTCAGACTGAATAAAAACACGGAACATTAGTGTGATCTCACTCTCACCCAGAACGAAAATCACGAACATTAGTGTGATCTCACTTTCACACTGAATTAAAACCAGGAACATTGGTATGATCTCACTCTCACCCCGAATCAAAATCACAAACATTAGTGTGATCTCACTCTCAAACTGAAACAAAATCACAAACATTAGTGTGATCTCACTATCAGCCTGAGTCAAATTCACAATCATTAGTGTAATCTCACTCTCAGACTGAATAAAAACACGGAACATAAGTGTGATCTCACTCTTACCCTCAATCAAAACAAGGAAAATGAGTGTCATCTCACTCTCACCCTGAATGAAAACCACAAACATGAGTGTGATCTCACTCTCACCCAGATTCAAAATCAGGAACATGAGTGTGATCTCACTCTCAATGTGAATCAAAACCAGGAACATTAGTGTGATCTCACTCTCACCCTGAATCAAAACCACAAACATTAGTGTGATCTCACTCTCACCCTGAATCAAAACCGGAAACATTAGTGTGATCTCACTCTCACCCAGAAACAAAGTCACGAACATTAGTGTGATCTCACTCTCACACTGAATCAAAACCAGGAACATAAGTGTGATCTCACTCTCACCCTGAATCAAAACCGGAAACATTAGTGTGATCTCACTCTCAAACTGAAACAAAATCACAAACATTAGTGTGATCTCACTCTCAAACTGAAACAAAATCACAAACATTAGTGTGATCTCACTCTCAAACTGAAACAAAATCACAAACATTAGTGTGATCTCACTCTCACTCTGAATCAAAATCACGAGCATTAGTGTGATCTCACTCTCACCTAGAATCAAAACCACAAATATTAGTGTGATCTCACTCACACCATGAAACAAAACCACAAACATTAGTGTGATCTCACTCTCACTCTGAATCAAAATCAGGAACATTGGTGTGATCTCACTCTCACTCTGAATCAAAACCAGAAACATTAGTGTGATCTCACACTCACCCTGAATCAAAACCAGGAACATTAGTGTGATCTCACTCTCACCCAGAAACAAAGTCACAAATATTAGTGTGATCTCACTCTCACCCTGAATCAAAACCGGAAACATTAGTGTGATCTCACTCTCACCCAGAAACAAAATCACGAACATTAGTGTGATCTCACTCTCACACTGAATCAAAACCAGGAACATAAGTGTGATCTCACTCTCACCCTGAATCAAAACCGGAAACATTAGTGTGATCTCACTCTCAAACTGAAACAAAATCACAAACATTAGTGTGATCTCACTCTCAAACTGAAACAAAATCACAAACATTAGTGTGATCTCACTCTCAAACTGAAACATAATCACAAACATTAGTGTGATCTCACTCTCAGCCTGAGTCAAATTCACAATCATTAGTGTAATCTCACTCTCAGACTGAATAAAAACACAGAACATTAGTGTGATCTCACTCTCACCCAGAATGAAAATCACGAACGTTAGTGTGATCTCACTCTCACACTGAATTAAAACCAGGAACATTGGTATGATCTCACTCTCACCCCGAATCAAAATCACAAACATTAGTGTGATCTCACTCTCAAACTGAAACAAAATCACAAACATTGGTGTGATCTCACTATCAGCCTGAGTCAAATTCACAATCATTAGTGTAATCTCACTCTCAGACTGAATAAAAACACGGAACATAAGTGTGATCTCACTCTTACCCTCAATCAAAACAAGGAAAATGAGTGTCATCTCACTCTCACCCTGAATGAAAACCACAAACATGAGTGTGATCTCACTCTCACCCAGATTCAAAATCAGGAACATGAGTGTGATCTCACTCTCAATGTGAATCAAAACCAGGAACATTGGTGTGATCTCACTCTCACTCTGAATCAAAACCACAAACATTAGTGTGATCTCACACTCACCCTGAATCAAAACCAGGAATATTAGTGTGATCTCACTCTCACCCAGAATCAAAGTCACAAATATTAGTGTGATCTCACACTCACCCTGAATCAAAACCACAAACATTAGTGTGATTTCACTCTCACCCAGAATCAAAGTCACAAATATTAGTGTGATCTCACACTCACCCTGAATCAAAACCAGGAACATTAGTGTGATTTCACTCTCACCCAGAATCAAAGTCACAAATATTAGTGTGATCTCACTCTCACCCTGAATCAAAATCAAGAAAATTTCTGTGATCTCACTCTCACACTGGAAAAAACCATAAATATTAGTGTGATCTCATTCTGATCCTGAATCAAAACCAGGAACATTAGTGTGATCTCACTCTCAATGTGAATCAAAACCAGTAACATTAGTGTGATCTCACTTTCACCCAGAAAAAACCCCACAAACATTAGTGTGACCTCACTCTCACCTGAATC
This sequence comes from Heptranchias perlo, assembly GCF_035084215.1. Classification (NCBI taxonomy): domain Eukaryota; kingdom Metazoa; phylum Chordata; class Chondrichthyes; order Hexanchiformes; family Hexanchidae; genus Heptranchias; species Heptranchias perlo. Next base: position 690,222 of record NW_027138352.1, on the reverse strand, counting down.
AAAACCACAAACATTCATGTGATTTCACGCTCACCCTGAATCAAACCTACAACACTGGTGTGATCTCTCTCTCACATTGAATCAAAATCAGCAACATTAGTGCATTGTCACTCTCACCCTGAATCAAAACCACAAACATTAGTGTGATCTCACTCTCATCCTCAATCAAACCCAGGAACATTAGTGTGATCTCACTCTCACTGTGAATCAAACCCAGGAACATTAGTGTGATCTCTCTCTCACCCTGAATCAAAACCAGGAACATTAGTGTGATCTCACTCTCACCCTGAATCAAAACCAGGAACATTAGTGTGATCTCAATCTCACCCTGAACCAAAACCACAAACATTAGTGTGATTTCACTCTCACCCCGAATCGAAACCACAAATATCACCTGGCCCTCACTCTCACCGTGAATTAAAATCACAAATATGAGTGTGATCTGACTGTTACCCTGAATCAAGCTCAAAGTATTAGTGTGATCGCACTCACAACAAGAATCAAAACCAGGAACATTAGTGTGATCTCGCTCTCACCTGAATAAAAATCAGGAACATTAGTGTGATCTCACTCTCACCTTGTATCAAAACCACAAACATTAGTGTGATCTCACTCTCACCTTGAATCAAAACCACAAACACTAGTGTGATTTCAGTCTCACCCTGAATCAAAACCAGGAACAAGAGTGTGATCTCACTCTCACCGCGAATCAAAACCGGGAACATTGGTGTGATCTCACTCTCACCCAGAATCAAAACCACAAACATTGGTGTGATCTCCCTCTCACGCTGAAACAAAATCACAAATATTCGTGCAATGAAAACTCACCATGAATCAAAACCACAAACTTTACTTTGATCTCACTCTCACCCTGAATTAAATCACAAATATTAATGTGATCTCACTCTCAACCTCATACAAAACCAGGAACATTAGTGTGATGTCATTCTGACCATGAATCAAAACCAGGAACATGAGTGTGATCTCACTCTCACCCTGAATCAAAACCAGGTTCATAAGTGTGATCTCACTCTCACCCTGAATCAAAGCCACAAACATTAGTGTAAATTCACGCTCAACCTGAACGAAAATCACAAACATTAGTGTGATCTCACTCTCACTCTGAATCCAAACCAGGAACATTAGTGTGATCTCACTCTCACCCAATCAAAACCAGGAACATTAGTGTGAACTCACTATCACCCTGAATTAAAACCACAAACAATTGTGTGACCTCACTCTCACCATGAATCAAAACCTGGAACACTAGTGTGATCTCACTCCCACCCTGAATCAAACCCACAAACATTAGTGTGATCTCACTCTCACCCTGAATCAAAACCAGGAACATTAGTGTGATCTCACCCTCACCCTGAATCAAAACCACAAACATTAGTGTGATCTCAATCTCACCCTGAATCAAAACCAGGAACATTAGTGTGATCTCACTCTCACCCAGAAACAAAGTCACAAATATTAGTGTGATCTCACTCTCACCCTGAATCAAAACCGGAAACATTAGTGTGATTTCAGTCTCACCCTGAATCAAAACCAGGAACAAGAGTGTGATCTCACTCTCATCGCGAATCAAAACCGGGAACATTGGTGTGAACTCACTCTCACTGTGAATCAAAACCAGGAACATTAGTGTGATCTCACTCTCACCCAGAATCAAAACCACAAACATTGGTGTGATCTCCCTCTCACGCTGAAACAAAATCACAAATATTCGTGCAATGAAAACTCACCATGAATCAAAACCACAAACTTTACTTTGATCTCACTCTCACCCTGAATTAAATCACAAATATTAATGTGATCTCACTCTCAACCTCATACAAAACCAGGAACATTAGTGTGATGTCATTCTGACCATGAATCAAAACCAGGAACATGAGTGTGATCTCACTCTCACCCTGAATCAAAACGAGGTTCATAAGTGTGATCTCACTCTCACTCTGAATCAAAGCCACAAACATTAGTGTAAATTCACGCTCAACCTGAACGAAAATCACAAACATTAGTGTGATCTCAATCTCACCATGAATCAAAACCTGGAACACTAGTGTGATCTCACTCCCACCCTGAATCAAACCCACAAACATTAGTGTGATCTCACTCTCACCCTGAATCAAAACCAGGAACAAGAGTGTGATCTCACTCTCACTGTGAATCAAAACCACAAACATTAATGTGATCTCTGTCTCACACTGAATCAAAACCACAAACATTCATGTGATCTCCCTCTCATGCTGAAACAAAATCACAAATATTAGTGCGATCTCACTCACAACATGAATCAAAACCACAAACATTAGTGTGATCTCTCTCTCACTCTGAATCAAAACCAGGAACATTAGTGTGACCTCACTCTCACCCTGAATCGAAACCAGGAACATTAGTGTGATCTCACTCTCACCCTGAAACAAAACCACAAACATTAGTGTGATCTCACTCTCACCCTGAATCAAATCCAGGAACATTAGTGTGATCTCACTCTCACTCTGAATTAAATCACAAATATTAGTGTGATCTCACTCTCAAACTGAAACAAAATCACAAACATTAGTGTGATCTCACTCTCACCCTGAATTAAATCACAAATATTAGTGTGATCTCACTCTCAAACTGAAACAAAATCACAAACATTAGTGTGATCTCACTCTCACCCTGAATCAAAACCATAAACATTAGTGTGATCTCACTCTTACCCTGAATCAAACACACAAACAATAGTGTGATCTCATTCTCACCCTGAATCAAAATCAGGAACATTAGTGTGATCTCACCCTCACCCTGAATCAAAACCACAAACATTAGTGTGATCTCACTCTCAACCAGAATCGAAACCAGAAACATTAGTGTGATCTCACTCTCACCCTGAATCAAAACCAGGAACATGAGTGTGATCTCACTCTCACTGTGAATCACACCCAGGAACATTAGTGTGATCTCACTCTCACTCTGAATCAAATCCAGGAACGTTCGTGTGATCTCTCTCTCAACCTGAATCAAAATCTGGAACAATAGTGTGATCTCACACTCACCTTGAATCAAATCCACAAACATTACTGTGATCTCACTCTCACCCTGAATCAAAACCAGGAACATTAGTGTGATCTCACTCTCACCCTGAATCAAAACCACAAACATTAGTGTGATCTCACTCTCACCCTGAATCAAAACCAGGAACATTAGTGTGATCTCACTCTCACCCAGAATCAAAATCAGGAACATGAGTGTGATCTCACTCTCACTCTGAATCAAAACTACAAACAATAGTGTGATCTCACTCTTACCCTGAATCAAAACCATAAATATTAGTGTGATCTTACACTCACCCTGAATCAAAACCAGGAACATTAGTGTGATCTCACCCTTAACTCCGAATTAAAAACAACAAACATTATTGTGATCTCACTGTCACTCTGACTCCAAATCACAAACATTAGTGTGATCTCACTCTCAACCTGAATCAAAATCACAAACATTAGTGTGATCTCACTCTCAACCTGAATCAAAATCACAAACATTAGTGTGATCTCACTCTCAACCTGAATCAAAATCACAAACATTAGTGTGATCTCACTCTCACTCTGAATCAAAACCAGAAATATCCGTGTGAGCTCACTTTCACCCTGAATCAATACCACAAACATTAGTGTGATCTCACTCACCGTGAAGCAAAACCAGGAACATTAGTGTGATCTCACTCTCACCCTGAAACAAATCCACAAACATTAGTGTGATCTCACACTCACCCTGAATCAAAATCAGGAATAATAGTGCTGTCTCACTCTCACCCTGATTCAAAATCACAAACATTAGTGTGATCTCACTCTCACCGTGAATCAAAACCACAAACATTAGTGTGATCTCACTCTCACCCTGAAAAAACCCCACAAACATTAGTGTGATCTCAATCTCACCCGCAATCAAAATGAAAAAGATTAGTGTGAACACACTCTCACCCTGAATCAAAATCACAAACATTAGTGTGATCTCACTCTCACCATGAATCAAAACCATAAACTTGAGTGTGATCTCACTCTCACCCTGAATCAAAACCACAATCATTAATGTGATCTCACTCTCACCCTGAATCAAAACCACAATCATTAATGTGATCTCACTCTCACCCTGAATCAAAGCCGCCTCGCATGAATCACATGGAACGAAAATTTTTCATGCAATGACTCGGGGCAGTCACTTACTCTGCGAAACTGACATGTTGGTGCCTCATTGTTGGACTCCGGGGCTGATCTGGGGCTGTCAGCGGGGAGCGCGCGGCCGGGGCATGTGATCTGCCCCTCAGTTCGGGATAGAATAAACATCACAGGCCATGCCCTGGAGTTTCCCGCCATGCACCCCCGAGTGCAGATGAACTCAGCTGCAGGTTGGACGTTAGGACCAAGATGTTCCAGGACTTCTTGCGCCAACTATGGGGTTTTTTGTCTTATCCTCTCCAGTTTTCTTTCCCTCTCCCCTGAATGCACCAACTTTCCTCAGTGGGGAGGGGGGTCTTTCCACAAGCACCAGCCACACTCCTGTAGCTCAGCCAAGTGGACCTACACAGCCAGGCTATTCGACAGCAGCGAGCATCGCAGCTGACCCCAGACCCGTCCTCTCCCGACATCCAAACTTTCCCCCGGTGAGGGGGCCGCCGCTGGGAGAGGGAGCAGGAGCCAGTTCCTCGGTGGCGTTTGTTTGTCTCTCTCTCTCTCTAGTCCAGGGGAGCCGAGACCAATTGCAACTGAGATCAAGCAGCTCAGCGCAGACCAGGACCCGAACCTGGGGTCCTGCTGGACTCTACGGCTCGGCACGGATTGACGGTAACGGATCCGTATCATGAAGATAGACCCGGCATCCTCAAACAGTCCTGGGCACTCTCACATCTTTCACCCTGGATGGCCACTGCTTGGATTTCCCGTTACAAGACCAGACATTCTGTTAAAAAAGCAAGGATGAAATCATAAGTGAAGCCCATCCCACTGCCTCCCCACCTCTGATAATCAAGAGGGCTCGAAATTTGGGCTTAAGCACAAGGCTAAACATAACGCCCTCACCCCAATGCTTAATCCCCCCCCCAACCAGACATTCCCAGCAAGAAGTGGGGTCCGCAGTTAGTGTTGTCTGGGAAATCGCTGGCTGCCAGGCCACTGATTTTTCCAATCAACGATTTCCTCAGCACCATTTCCCAGCGGGAATGTCGGACTGGGGAATCCAGCCCCGAACGTTTCTGCGATAACCTCGGGCACAAGAGCAAAAAACAACAAGATAGACAAGAGAAACTGAATGCCATCTTTCTCGGGCTGAGAAGCTGGTACCTGTTGGTCAGGAGGAGGTCAGGGTCGGTCGATTGGGCAATGAGTTGGAATCTTGCGCAAGGGTTTAACAATGGACAATGAGTGATGGAGGTTCTGCAGATATGACTTACCTTATGGCCAGGAGGTCCCATGGCTCCCTGAGGACCAGGTATACCCTGCAGGAGAGGAGTGAGGAGAAGAAACAATCAACAAGAGATTGGAGCCAGTCAACATGTTCACCTCAAGCACATTGGGAACTAGTTCCTTCATCGTATCACAGTAGATACATCACAGGAGGAGGCCATTCGGCCCATCTTGCCTCTGCCGGCTCTTTGAAAGAGCTATCCAATTAGTCCCACTCCCCTGCTCTTTTCCCATAGCCCAGTAATTTTTTTCCCTTCAAGTATTTATCCAATTCCCGTTTGAAAGTTACTCTTGAATCTGCTTCCACCGCCCTTTCAGGCAGTGAATTCCAGATCATTCCAACTCGCTGGGTAAAAAAATGTTTCCTCATGTCGCCTCTGGCTCTTTTGCCGATCGCCTTAATTCTGTGTCCTCTGGTTACCGACCCTTCTGCCACTGGAAACAGTTTCTCCTTATTTACTCTCTCAAAACACTTCATGATTTTGAACACCTCTATCAAATCTCCCCTTAACCTTCTCTGTTCTAAGGAGAACAACCCCAGCTTCTCCAGTCTCTCCACATAACTGAAGACCCTCATCCCTGGTACCATTCTAGTAAATCTCCTCTGCACCCTCTCTAAGGCCTTGACATCCTTCCTAAAGTGCGGTGCCCAGAATTGGACACAATACTCCAGCTGAGGCCTGACCAGTGATTTATAAAGGTTTAGCATAACTTCCTTGCTTTTATACTCTATGCCTCTATTAATGAATCCCAGGGTTCCATTGGCTTTTTTAACAGCCTTCTCAACTTGTCCTGCCACCTTCAAAGATTTGTGTACACACACCCCCAGGTCTCTCTGTTCCTGCACTCCCTTTAGAATTGTACCATTCAGTTTATGTTGCCTCTCCTCATTCTTCCTACCAAAATGTATCACTTCACACTTCTCTGTGTTAAATTTCATTTGCCATGTGTCTGCCCATTTCACCAGGCTGTCTATGCCCTCCTGAAGTCTGTTACTGTACTCCATATTATTTATTACATTTCTGAGTTTTGTGTCATCTGCGAACTTTGAAATTATACCCTCTGTACCCAAGTCCAGGTCATTAATATACATCAAAAAGACCTACCCCTGGGGAACACCACTGTATACTTCCCTCCAGTCTGAAAAATCACTGTTCACCACTACTCTCTACATTCTGTCCACTAGCCAATTTTGTATCTACGCTGCCACTGTCCCTTTAATCCCACGGGCTTTAATTTTGCTAACAAGTCAATTATGTGGTACTTTATCAAATTCCTTTAGAAAGTCCATGTACACAACATCAACCGCACTACCCTCATCAACCATCTCTGTTACTTCATCAAAGAACTCAATCAAGTTAGTCAAACATGATTTTCCTTTAACAAATCCACGCTGACTTTCATTTATTAGCCCAGACTTTTCCAAGTGTCAATTAATTTTGTCCCGGATTATTGTCTCTAAAAGTTTCCCCACCACCGATGTTAGGCTGACTGGCCCGTAATTGCCGGGTTGATCACCCTCCAGCTGTCTACTCTCATCTAAGCCTAGGACTGGGCCAAATAGGGGGAAAAAACAGCATACCTAAATCTGCGACCAAATCTCGAGCTCCCTGGATGTCCAGGAGCATTCAGGGTAAGAAAAGGCAGAAAAGGGAAGCTTATGTCAGACACCGAGAGCTCAATACTACAGAAAGCCGAGAGGAGTATAAAAAGTGAGGGGTGAAATTAAAAAGGAAATTAGGAAAGCAAAGCGAGGGCATGAAAAAATATTGGCAAGTAAAATCAAGGAAAACCCAAAGATGTTTTATGAATACATTAAGAGCAAGAGGATAACTAAGGAAAGAGTAGGGCCTATTAGAGACCGAAAAGGTAACCTATGTGTGGAGGCGGAAGATGTGGGTATGGTTCTTAATGAATACTTTGCATCTGTCTTCACAAAAGACAGGGACGATGCAGACATTGTAATTAAGGAGGAAGAGTGTGAAATATTGGATGGGATAAACTTAGTGAGAGAGGAAGTATTAAGGAGATTAGCATCTTTGAAAGTAGATAAATCACCGGGGCCGGATGAAATGTATCCCAGGCTGTTAAAAGAAGCAAGGGAGGAAATAGCGGAGGCTCTGACCATCATTTTCCAATCCTCACTGGATACAGGTGAGGAGCCGGAGGATTGAAGGACTGCTAATGATGTACCATTGTTTAAAAATGGAGTGAGGGATAGATCTAATAATTACAGGCCACTCAATCTAACCTCGGTGGTGGAAAAAATATTGGAATCAATTCTGAGGGACAGGATAAACCATCACTTAGAAAGGCACAGGTTAATCAAGGACAGTCAGCATGGATTTGTTAAGGGAAGGTCATGTCAGACTAACTTGATTGAATTTTTTGAGAGGTAACAAGGAGGGTCGATGAGGGTAGTGCATTTGATGTATTCTACATGGATTTTAGCAAGGCTTTTGACAAGGTCCCACATGGCAGACTGGTCAAAAAAGTACAAGCCCATAGAATCCAAGGGAGAGTGGCAAATTGGATCCAAAATTGGCTCAGTGGCAGGAAGCAAAGGGTAATGGTCAACGGGTGTTTATGTGACTGGAAGGCTGTTTCCAGTGGGGTTCTGCAGGGCTCAGTACTGGGTCCCTGGCTTTTTGTGATATATATTAATGATTTGGACTTAAATGTAGGGGGCATGATTGAGAAGTTTGCAGATGATACAAAAATTGGCCGTGTGGTTGATAGTGAGGAGGAAAGCTGTAGACTGCAGGAAGATAGCAATGGACTGGTCAGGTGGGCAGAAAAGTGGCAAATGGAATTCAATCCGGAGAAGTGCGAGGGAATGAATTTGGGGAAGGCAAACAAGTCAAGGGAGTTAACAATAAATGGGAAGTTACTGAAAGGTGTAGAGGAAGTGAGGGTCCTTGGAGTGCATGTCCACAGATCACTGAAGGTAGCAGGACAGGTGGATAAGGTGGTTCAGAAGGAATATGGAATACTTTCCTTTATTAGTCGAGGCATAGAATATAAGAGCAGGGAGGTTATGCTAGAACTGTATAAAACATTGGTTAGGCCATAGCTTGAGTATTGCGTACAGTTCTGTTCACCACATTACAGGAAAGATGTGATTGCACTAGACAGGGTACAGAGGAGATTTATGAGGATGTTGCCAGGACTGGAGAATTTTAGCTATGGGGAAAATTGGATAGGCTGGGGTTGTTTTCTTTGGAACAGAGGAGGCTGAGGGATGATCTAATTGACAAAATTATGAAGGGCTGAGATAGAGTGGATAGGAAGGACCTATTTCCCTTAGCAGAGAGGTCAATAACCAGGGGGCATAGATTTAAAGTAATTGGTAGAAGGATTAGAGGGGAGCTGAGGAAAAAAAAATTCACCCAGAGGCTGCAATGGTTTGGAACTCACTGTCTGAAAGGGTGGTAGAGGCAGAAACCCTCGACTCATTTAAAAGGTGCCTGGATGTGCACTTGAAGTGCTGTGACCTACAGGGCTACGGACCAAGAGCTGGAAAGCGGGATTAGGCTGGGTGGCTCATTTTCAGCTGGCACAGACACGATGGGCCGAACGGCCTCCTTCTGTGCCGTAAATTCTCTATGATTCTTCCATGATTCTATGAATGTACCAGGTAGGGAAGGGGCACACTGTTTATAGACCAGGTCTGTGCCAGGTAGGTAAAAGGCAGTGTTTAAAGACCAGGTCTGTACCAGGCAGGGAAGAGGCAGTGTTTATAGATGGGTCTGTGCCAGGCAGGGAAGGGGCCCTCTCTTTATAGACCAGGTCAGTGCCTGGAAATTGTAGTCGGAGGATTACCTGAGCTCCAGGGATTCCTTGCTGACCAGGAGGCCCTGGTTCTCCTTGAGGCCCCTATTTGAGATAAAACAGACAGGACATTGAGGATCTGAACTCTGACGGAAGGACATTCAAAACAGAATGGAATTAATGAATGGAATTTAGAAACAGAAATCACATTACCAGGTTTCCTTTTGGACCATGTGGGCCGTCCATCCCACGCACACCCTGAAACACAAAAGAGACCTTCAGTCCTGACAATGGAATTAGATTTTGGGACATTTCACAAAGAGGGCAGATCTCAGCCTGAGAACTTTCTCACAACTCTTCCATTTCCCTTGTTGATAATTCCGAAGACCTACAGGGGAAAAGAAAGGCAAATATGCTCCCCGTCAAGGTGAGGGATGGAGGATTCCCAATTTGGACATTGCATCACTGAATCTAAGGCCAAGTGCAGCTCAATTAGATGCAGAGCAAAGATCCCTCTCGATTGCCCCACCAATGTACCTCAGCTCCCGCAGTATAACTCCAGCCTCTATTGAGCCAGTGTAATACTTGCTAGTTTGTACAACAGCCATACTGAGGCCTGACTGAGGACAATTGCAAAACGGTGCCAAATTCAGGCTTAGTTTCATGCTCTCCACTCATAGCCATTCGATACTGAGCTGGGACTGACCAAAACTTCTACAAGAAAAGTGAGAGTGGAACGAGGAGAGAATGAGAGGGTCCATCACGTACACAGTGATTGGGACTAGGAGAGAATGAGAGGGTTCATCACATACACAGTGATTGTGACTAGGAGAGAATGAGAGGGTTCATTACCCACACAGTGATTGGGAGTGAGAGAATGAGAGGGTTCATAACCAACACACTGATTGGGAGTGAGAGAATGAGAGGGTTCATCACCAACACACTGATTGGGACTAGGAGAGAATGAGAGGGTTCATCACCTACACAGTGATTGGGACTAGGAGAGAATGGGAGGGTCCATCACCCACACAGTGATTGGGACCAGGAGAGAATGAGAGGGTCCATCACCTACACAGTGATTGGGACTAGGAGAGAATGAGAGGGCTCATCACCTACACAGTGATTGGGACTAGGAGAGAATGAGAGGGTTCATCACCTACACAGTGATTGGGACGAGGAGAGAATGAGAGGGTTCATCACCTACACACTGATTGGGACTAGGAGAGAATGAGAGGGTTCATCACCGACACAGTGATTGGGACTAGGAGAGAATGAGAGGGTTCATCACCTACACAGTGATTGGGACTAGGAGAGAATGAGAGGGTTCATCACCTACACACTGATTGGGACTAGGAGAGAATGAGAGGGTTCATCACCTACACACTGATTGGGACTAGGAGAGAATGGGAGGGTTCATCACCTACACACTGATTGGGACTAGGAGAGAATGAGAGGGTTCATCACCCACACAGTGATTGGGACTAGGAGAGAATGAGAGGGTCCATCACCCACACAGTGATTGGGACTAGGAGAGAATGAGAGGGTCCATCACCCACACAGTGATTGGGACGAGGAGAGAATGGGAGGGTTCATCACCCACACAGTGATTGGGAGTGAGAGAATGAGAGGGTTCATCACCCACACAGTGATTGGGACTAGGAGAGAATGAGAGGGTTCATCACCTACACACTGATTGGGACTAGGAGAGAATGGGAGGGTCCATCACCCACACAGTGATTGGGACCAGGAGAGAATGAGAGGGTTCATCACCTACACAGTGATTGGGACCAGGAGAGAATGAGAGGGTCCATCACCCACACACTGATTGGGACTAGGAGAGAATGGGAGTGTCCATCACCCACACAGTGATTGGGACCAGGAGAGAATGAGAGGGTTCATCACCTACACAGTGATTGGGACCAGGAGAGAATGAGAGGGTTCATCACCTACACACTGATTGGGACTAGGAGAGAATGAGAGGGTTCATTACCTACACACTGCTTGGGACTAGGAGAGAATGAGAGGGTTCATCACCTACACACTGATTGGGACTAGGAGAGAATGAGAGGGTTCATCACCTACACACTGATTGGGACTAGGAGAGAATGAGAGGGTTCATCACCCACACACTGATTGGGACTAGGAGAGAATGAGAGGGTTCATCACCCACACAGTGATTGGGACTAGGAGAGAATGAGAGGGTTCATCACCCACACACTGATTGGGACTAGGAGAGAATGGGAGGGTCCATCACCCACACAGTGATTGGGACCAGGAGAGAATGAGAGGGTTCATCACCCACACACTGATTGGGACTAGGAGAGAATGGGAGGGTTCATCACCCACACAGTGATTGGGACTAGGAGAGAATGAGAGGGTTCATCACCTACACACTGATTGGGACCAGGAGAGAATGAGAGGGTTCATCACCCACACAGTGATTGGGACTAGGAGAGAATGAGAGGCTCCATCACCCACACAGTGATTGGGACTAGGAGAGAATGAGAGGGTCCATCACCCACACAGTGATTGGGACCAGGAGAGAATGAGAGGGTTCATCACCCACACAGTGATTGGGACTAGGAGAGAATGAGAGGGTTCATCACCTACACACTGATTGGGACTAGGAGAGAATGAGAGGGTTCATCACCTACACACTGATTGGGACTAGGAGAGAATGGGAGGGTCCATCACCCACACAGTGATTGGGACCAGGAGAGAATGAGAGGGTTCATCACCCACACACTGATTGGGACTAGGAGAGAATGGGAGGGTTCATCACCCACACAGTGATTGGGACTAGGAGAGAATGAGAGGGTTCATCACCTACACACTGATTGGGACCAGGAGAGAATGAGAGGGTTCATCACCCACACAGTGATTGGGACTAGGAGAGAATGAGAGGCTCCATCACCCACACAGTGATTGGGACTAGGAGAGAATGAGAGGGTCCATCACCCACACAGTGATTGGGACCAGGAGAGAATGAGAGGGTTCATCACCCACACAGTGATTGGGACGAGGAGAGAATGAGAGGGTTCATCACCCACACACTGATTGGGACTAGGAGAGAATGGGAGGGTCCATCACCCACACAGTGATTGGGACCAGGAGAGAATGAGAGGGTTCATCACCTACACAGTGATTGGGACGAGGAGAGAATGAGAGGGTTCATCACCCACACAGTGATTGGGACTAGGAGAGAATGAGAGGGTTCATCACCTACACACTGACTGGGACTAGGAGAGAATGAGAGGGTTCATCACCTACACAGTGATTGGGACTAGGAGAGAATGAGAGGGTTCATCACCTACACAGTGATTGGGACTAGGAGAGAATGAGAGGGTTCATCACCCACACAGTGATTGGGACTAGGAGAGAATGGAAGGGTCCATCACCCACACAGTGATTGGGACTAGGAGAGAATGGGAGGGTCCATCACCTACACAGTGATTGGGACTAGGAGAGAATGAGAGGGTTCATCACCTACACAGTGATTGGGACTAGGAGAGAATGAGACGGTTCATCACCTGCACAGTGATTGGGACTAGGAGAGAATGGGAGGGTTCATCACCTACACAGTGATTGGGACTAGGAGAGAATGAGAGGGTCCATCACCTACACAGTGATTGGGACTAGGAGAGAATGAGAGGGTTCATCACCCACACACTGATTGGGACTAGGAGAGAATGAGAGGGTTCATCACCTACACACTGATTGGGACTAGGAGAGAATGAGAGGGTTCATCACCTACACAGTGATTGGGACTAGGAGAGAATGAGAGGGTTCATCACCTACACAGTGATTGGGACTAGGAGAGAATGAGAGGGTTCATCACCCACACAGTGATTGGGACTAGGAGAGAATGGGAGGGTCCATCACCTACACACTGATTGGGACTAGGAGAGAATGAGAGGGTCCATCACCTACACAGTGATTGGGACTAGGAGAGAATGAGAGGGTTCATCACCTACACAGTGATTGGGACTAGGAGAGAATGAGAGGGTTCATCACCCACACACTGATTGGGACTAGGAGAGAATGAGAGGGTTCATCACCTACACAGTGATTGGGACTAGGAGAGAATGAGAGGGTTCATCACCCACACAGTGATTGGGACTAGGAGAGAATGGGAGGGTCCATCACCCACACACTGATTGGGACTAGGAGAGAATGAGAGGGTCCATCACCTACACACTGATTGGGCCTAGGAGAGAATGGGAGGGTCCATCACCCACACAGTGATTGGGACTAGGAGAGAATGAGAGGGTTCATCACCTACACACTGATTGGGACTAGGAGAGAATGAGAGGGTTCATCACCTACACACTGATTGGGACTAGGAGAGAATGAGAGGGTTCATCACCCACACAGTGATTGGGAGTGAGAGAATGAGAGGGTTCATCACCCACACAGTGATTGGGACGAGGAGAGAATGAGAGGGTTCATCACCCACACACTGATTGGGACTAGGAGAGAATGAGAGGGTTCATCACCTACACAGTGATTGGGACTAGGAGAGAATGAGAGGGTTCATCACCTGCACACTGATTGGGACTAGGAGAGAATGAGAGGGTTCATCACCTACACAGTGATTGGGACTAGGAGAGAATGAGAGGGTTCATCACCCACACATTGATTGGGAGTGAGAGAATGAGAGGGTTCATCACCTACACAGTGATTGGGACTAGGAGAGAATGAGAGGGTTCATCACCCACACACTGATTGGGACTAGGAGAGAATGAGAGGGTTCATCACCCACACAGTGATTGGGACGAGGAGAGAATGAGAGGGTTCATCACCTACACAGTGATTGGGACTAGGAGAGAATGAGAGGGTCCATCACCCACACAGTGATTGGGACTAGGAGAGAATGAGAGGGTCCATCACCCACACACTGATTGGGACTAGGAGAGAATGAGAGGGTTCATCACCCACACACTGATTGGGACTAGGAGAGAATGAGAGGGTTCATCACCCACACAGTGATTGGGACTAGGAGAGAATGAGAGGGTTCATCACCCACACAGTGATTGGGACTAGGAGGGAATGAGAGGGTTCATCACCTACACACTGCTTGGGACTAGGAGAGAATGAGAGGGTTCATTACCCACACAGTGATTGGGACTAGGAGAGAATGAGAGGGTTCATCACCTACACAGTGATTGGGACTAGGAGAGAATGAGAGGGTTCATCACCCACACAGTGATTGGGACTAGGAGAGAATGAGAGGGTTCATCACCCACACAGTGATTGGGACTAGGAGAGAATGAGAGGGTTCATCACCCACACAGTGATTGGGACTAGGAGAGAATGAGAGGGTTCATCACCCACACACTGATTGGGACTAGGAGAGAATGAGAGGGTTCATCACCCACACAGTGATTGGGACTAGGAGAGAATGAGAGGGTTCATCACCCACACAGTGATTGGGACTAGGAGAGAATGAGAGGGTTCATCACCCACACACTGATTGGGACTAGGAGAGAATGAGAGGGTTCATCACCTGCACACTGATTGGGACTAGGAGAGAATGAGAGGGTCCATCACCCACACAGTGATTGGGACTAGGAGAGAATGAGAGGGTCCATCACCCACACAGTGATTGGGACTAGGAGAGAATGAGAGGGTTCATCACCTACACACTGATTGGGACCAGGAGAGAATGAGAGGGTTCATCACCTACACACTGATTGGGACTAGGAGAGAATGAGAGGGTTCATCACCTACACAATGATTGGGACTAGGAGAGAATGAGAGGGTTCATCACCTACACACTGATTGGGACTAGGAGAGAATGAGAGGGTTCATCACCCACACAGTGATTGGGACCAGGAGAGAATGAGAGGGTTCATCACCCACACAGTGATTGGGATGAGGAGAGAATGAGAGGGTTCATCACCTGCACACTGATTGGGACTAGGACAGAATGAGGGGGTTCATCACCCACACAGTGATTGGGACTAGGAGAGAATGAGAGGGTTCATCACCCACACAGTGATTGGGACCAGGAGAGAATGAGAGGGTTCATCACCCACACAGTGATTGGGACCAGGAGAGAATGAGAGGGTTCATCACCTACACAGTGATTGGGACTGGGAGAGAATGAGAGGGTTCATCACCCACACAGTGATTGGGAGTGAGAGAATGAGAGGGTTCATCACCCGCACACTGATTGGGACTAGGAGAGAATGAGAGGGTCCATCACCTACACAGTGATTGGGACGAGGAGAGAATGAGAGGGTTCATCACCTACACAGTGATTGGGACTAGGAGAGAATGAGAGGGTCCTTCACCTACACAGTGATTGGGAGTGAGAGAATGAGAGGGTTCATCACCTACACAGTGATTGGGACTAGGAGAGAATGAGAGGGTTCATCACCTGCACACTGATTGGGACTAGGAGAGAATGAGAGGGTTCATCACCCACACAGTGATTGGGACTAGGAGAGAATGAGAGGGTTCATCACCCACACAGTGATTGGGACTAGGAGAGAATGAGAGGGTTCATCACCCACACAGTGATTGGGACTAGGAGAGAATGAGAGGGTTCATCACCTAAACACTGATTAGGACTAGGAGAGAATGAGAGGGTTCATCACCCACACACTGATTGGGACTAGGAGAGAATGAGAGGGTTCATCACCCACACAGTGATTGGGACTAGGAGAGAATGAGAGGGTTCATCACCCACACAGTGATTGGGACTAGGAGAGAATGAGAGGGTTCCTCACCTAAACACTGATTAGGACTAGGAGAGAATGAGAGGGTTCATCACCCACACAGTGATTGGGACTAGGAGAGAATGAGAGGGTCCATCACCCACACAGTGATTGGGACTACGAGAGAATGAGAGGCTCCATCACCTACACACTGATTGGGACTAGGAGAGAACGGGAGGGTCCATCACCCACACAGTGATTGGGACTAGGAGAGAATGAGAGGGTCCATCACCCACACAGTGATTGGGACTAGGAGAGAATGAGAGGGTTCATCACCTACACACTGATTGGGACCAGGAGAGAATGAGAGGGTTCATCACCTACACACTGATTGGGACTAGGAGAGAATGAGAGGGTTCATCACCCACACACTGATTGGGACTAGGAGAGAATGAGAGGGTTCATCACCCACACAGTGATTGGGACTAGGAGAGAATGAGAGGGTCCATCACCCACACAGTGATTGGGACTACGAGAGAATGAGAGGGTCCATCACCCACACAGTGATTGGGACTAGGAGAGAATGAGAGGGTCCATCACCCACACAGTGATTGGGACTAGGAGAGAATGAGAGGGTTCATCACCTACACACTGATTGGGACGAGGAGAGAATGAGAGGGTTCATCACCTACACACTGATTGGGACGAGGAGAGAATGAGAGGGTTCATCACCTACACACTGATTGGGACGAGGAGAGAATGAGAGGGTTCATCACCTACACAGTGATTGGGACTAGGAGAGAATGAGAGGGTCCATCACCTACACAGTGATTGGGACGAGGAGAGAATGGGAGGGTCCATCACCCACTCAGTGATTGGGACTAGGAGAGAATGGGAGCGTTCATCACCTACACAGTGATTGGGATTAGGAGAGAATGGGAGGGTCCATCACCCACTCAGTGATTGGGACTAGGAGAGAAAGGGAGGGTCCATCACCTACACAGTGATTGGGACTAGGAGAGAATGAGAGGGTTCATCACCTCCACACTGATTGGGACCAGGGGAGAATGAGAGGGTTCATCACCTACACACTGATTGGGACTAGGAGAGAATGAGAGGGTTCATCACCCACACAGTGATTGGGACTAGGAGAGAATGAGAGGGTTCATCACCTACACACTGATTGGGACGAGGAGAGAATGAGAGGGTCCATCACCTACACAGTGATTGGGACTAGGAGAGAATGAGAGGGTTCATCACCGACACAGTGATTGGGAGTGAGAGAATGAGAGGGTTCATCCCCTACACAATGATTGGGACTAGGAGAGAATGAGAGGGTTCATCTCCCGCACACTGATTGGGACTAGGAGAGAATGAGAGGGTCCATCACCTACACAGTGATTGGGACTCGGAGAGAATGAGAGGGTCCATCACCTACACACTGATTGGGACTAGGAGAGAATGGGAGGGTCCATCACCCACTCAGTGATTGGGACTAGGAGAGAAAGGGAGGGTCCATCACCTACACAGTGATTGGGACTAGGAGAGAATGAGAGGGTTCATCACCTCCACACTGATTGGGACCAGGGGAGAATGAGAGGGTTCATCACCTACACAGTGATTGGGACTAGGAGAGAATGAGAGGGTCCATCACCTACACAGTGATTGGGAGTGAGAGAATGAGAGGGTCCATCACCCACACAGTGATTGGGACCAGGGGAGAATGAGAGGGTTCATCACCTACACATTGATTGGGACTAGGAGAGAATGAGAGGGTCCATCACCTACACAGTGATTGGGACTAGGAGAGAATGAGAGGGTTCATCACCCACACAGTGATTGGGACTAGGAGAGAATGAGAGGGTCCATCACCTACACAGTGATTGGGAGCGAGAGAATGAGAGGGTTCATCACCCACACAGTGATTGGGACCAGGGGAGAATGAGAGGGTTCATCACCTACACATTGATTGGGACTAGGAGAGAATGAGAGGGTTCATCTCCCGCACAGTGATTGGGACTAGGAGAGAATGGGAGGGTCCATCACCTACACACTGATTGGGACTAGGAGAGAATGAGAGGGTCCATCACCTACACAGTGATTGGGACTAGGAGAGAATGAGAGGGTTCATCACCTACACAGTGATTGGGACTAGGAGAGAATGAGAGGGTTCATCACCCACACAGTGATTGGGACTAGGAGAGAATGAGAGGGTTCATCACCTACACAGTGATTGGGACTAGGAGAGAATGAGAGGGTCCATCACCCACACAGTGATTGGGACTAGGAGAGAATGAGAGGGTTCATCACCTACACAGTGATTGGGACTAGGAGAGAATGAGAGGGTCCATCACCTACACAGTGATTGGGAGTGAGAGAATGAGAGGGTCCATCACCCACACAGTGATTGGGACTAGGAGAGAATGAGAGGGTCCATCACCCACACAGTGATTGGGACTAGGAGAGAATGAGAGGGTTCATCTCCCGCACACTGATTGGGACTAGGACAGAATGAGGGGGTTCATCACCCACACAGTGATTGGGACTAGGAGAGAATGAGAGGGTTCATCACCGACACAGTGATTGGGAGTGAGAGAATGAGAGGGTTCATCCCCTACACAATGATTGGGACTAGGAGAGAATGAGAGGGTTCATCTCCCGCACACTGATTGGGACTAGGAGAGAATGAGAGGGTTCATCACCTACACAGTGATTGGGACTAGGAGAGAATGAGAGGGTCCATCACCTACACAGTGATTGGGACTAGGAGAGAATGGGAGCGTTCATCACCTACACAGTGATTGGGATTAGGAGAGAATGGGAGGGTCCATCACCCACTCAGTGATTGGGACTAGGAGAGAAAGGGAGGGTCCATCACCTACACAGTGATTGGGACTAGGAGAGAATGAGAGGGTTCATCACCCACACAGTGATTGGGAGTGAGAGAATGAGAGGGTTCATCACCCGCACACGGATTGGGACTAGGAGAGAATGAGAGGGTTCATCACCTACACACTGATTGGGACTCGGAGAGAATGAGAGGGTTCATCACCCACACACTGATTGGGACTAGGACAGAATGAGGGGGTTCATCACCCACACAGTGATTGGGACTAGGAGAGAATGAGAGGGTTCATCACCCACACAGTGATTGGGACTAGGAGAGAAAGGGAGGGTCCATCACCTACACAGTGATTGGGACTAGGAGAGAATGAGAGGGTTCATCACCTCCACACTGATTGGGACCAGGGGAGAATGAGAGGGTTCATCACCTACACACTGATTGGGACTAGGAGAGAATGAGAGGGTTCATCACCCACACAGTGATTGGGACTAGGAGAGAATGAGAGGGTTCATCACCTACACACTGATTGGGACGAGGAGAGAATGAGAGGGTCCATCACCTACACAGTGATTGGGACTAGGAGAGAATGAGAGGGTTCATCCCCTACACAATGATTGGGACTAGGAGAGAATGAGAGGGTTCATCTCCCGCACACTGATTGGGACTAGGAGAGAATGAGAGGGTCCATCACCTACACAGTGATTGGGACTAGGAGAGAATGAGAGGGTTCATCACCCACACAGTGATTGGGACTCGGAGAGAATGAGAGGGTCCATCACCCACACAGTGATTGGGACTAGGAGAGAATGGGAGGGTCCATCACCTGCACACTGATTGGGAATAGGAGAGAATGAGAGGGTTCATCACCTACACAGTGATTGGGACTAGGAGAGAATGAGAGGGTCCATCACCAACACAGTGATTGGGAGTGAGAGAATGAGAGGGTCCATCACCCACACAGTGATTGGGACCAGGGGAGAATGAGAGGGTTCATCACCTACACATTGATTGGGACTAGGAGAGAATGAGAGGGTCCATCACCTACACAGTGATTGGGACTAGGAGAGAATGAGAGGGTTCATCACCCACACAGTGATTGGGACTAGGAGAGAATGAGAGGGTCCATCACCCACACAGTGATTGGGACCAGGGGAGAATGAGAGGGTTCATCACCTACACATTGATTGGGACTAGGAGAGAATGAGAGGGTTCATCTCCCGCACAGTGATTGGGACTAGGAGAGAATGGGAGGGTCCATCACCTACACACTGATTGGGACTAGGAGAGAATGAGAGGGTCCATCACCTACACAGTGATTGGGACTAGGAGAGAATGAGAGGGTTCATCACCTACACAGTGATTGGGACTAGGAGAGAATGAGAGGGTTCATCACCCACACAGTGATTGGGACTAGGAGAGAATGAGAGGGTTCATCACCTACACAGTGATTGGGACCAGGAGAGAATGAGAGGGTTCATCACCCACACAGTGATTGGGATTAGGAGAGAATGAGAGGGTTCATCACCTACACAGTGATTGGGACTAGGAGAGAATGAGAGGGTCCATCACCCACACAGTGATTGGGACTAGGAGAGAATGAGAGGGTTCATCACCTACACAGTGATTGGGACTAGGAGAGAATGAGAGGGTCCATCACCTACACAGTGATTGGGAGTGAGAGAATGAGAGGGTTCATCTCCCGCACACTGATTGGGACTAGGAGAGAATGAGAGGGTTCATCACCCACACAGTGATTGGGACTAGGAGAGAATGAGAGGGTCCATCACCTACACACTGATTGGGACGAGGAGAGAATGAGAGGGTCCATCACCTACACAGTGATTGGGACTAGGAGAGAATGAGAGGGTTCATCACCCACACAGTGATTGGGACTAGGAGAGAATGAGAGGGTTCATCACCTACACACTGATTGGGACTAGGAGAGAATGAGAGGTTCCATCACCTACACACTGATTGGGACTAGGAGAGAACGGGAGGGTCCATCACCCACACAGTGATTGGGACTAGGAGAGAATGAGAGGGTTCATCACCTACACAGTGATTGGGACTAGGAGAGAATGAGAGGGTTCATCACCTACACACTGATTGGGACTAGGAGAGAATGGGAGGGTCCATCACCCACACAGTGATTGGGACTAGGAGAGAATGAAAGGGTTCATCACCCACACACTGATTGGGACTAGGAGAGAATGGGAGGGTTCATCACCCACACAGTGATTGGGAGTGAGAGAATGAGAGGGTTCATCACCTCCACACTGATTGGGACTAGGAGAGAATGAGAGGGTTCATCACCTACACACTGATTGGGACTAGGAGAGAATGAGAGGGTTCATCACCTGCACACTGATTGGGACTAGGAGAGAATGAGAGGGTTCATCACCTACACAGTGATTGGGACTAGGAGAGAATGAGGGGGTTCATCACCTACACACTGATTGGGACGAGGAGAGAATGAGAGGGTTCATCACCCGCACACTGATTGGGACGAGGAGAGAATGAGAGGGTTCATCACCCACACAGTGATTGGGACTAGGACAGAATGAGAGGGTTCATCACCCACACAGTGATTGGGACTAGGAGAGAATGAGAGGGTTCATCACCTAAACACTGATTGGGACTCGGAGACAATGAGAGGGTTCATCACCTACACAGTGATTGGGACTACGAGAGAATGAGAGGGTTCATCACCTACACACTGATTGGGAGTGAGAGAATGAGAGGGTTCATCTCCCGCACACTGATTGGGACTAGGAGAGAATGAGAGGGTCCATCACCTACACAGTGATTGGGACGAGGAGAGAATGAGAGGGTTCATCACCTACACAGTGATTGGGACGAGGAGAGAATGTGAGGGTCCATCACCGACACAGTGATTGGGAGTGAGAGAGAATGAGAGGGTTCATCACCCACACAGTGATTGGGACTAGGAGAGAATGAGAGGGTTCATCACCCACACAGTGATTGGGACTAGGAGAGAATGAGAGGGTTCATCACCCACACAGTGATTGGGACTAGGAGAGAATGAGAGGGTTCATCACCCACACAGTGATTGGGATGAGGAGAGAATGAGAGGGTTCATCTCCCGCACACTGATTGGGACTAGGACAGAATGAGGGGGTTCATCACCCACACAGTGATTGGGACTAGGAGAGAATGAGAGGGTTCATCACCCACACAGTGATTGGGACGAGGAGAGAATGAGAGGGTTCATCACCCACACAGTGATTGGGACTGGGAGAGAATGAGAGGGTTCATCACCCACACAGTGATTGGGAGTGAGAGAATGAGAGGGTTCATCACCTACACAGTGATTGGGACTAGGAGAGAATGAGAGGGTTCATCACCCGCACACGGATTGGGACTAGGAGAGAATGAGAGGGTTCATCACCTACACACTGATTGGGACTCGGAGAGAATGAGAGGGTTCATCACCCACACAGTGATTGGGACGAGGAGAGAATGAGAGGGTTCATCACCTACACAGTGATTGGGACGAGGAGAGAATGAGAGGGTTCATCACCCACACAGTGATTGGGACTAGGAGAGAATGAGAGGGTTCATCACCTACACAGTGATTGGGACTAGGAGAGAATGAGAGGGTTCATCACCTACACACTGATTGGGACTAGGAGAGAATGAGAGGGTTCATCACCTACACACTGATTGGGACTAGGAGAGAATGAGAGGGTTCATTACCCACACAGTGATTGGGACTAGGAGAGAATGGGAGGGTCCATCACCCACACAGTGATTGGGACTAGGAGAGAATGAGAGGGTTCATCACCCACACACTGATTGGGACTAGGAGAGAATGGGAGGGTTCATCACCCACACAGTGATTGGGAGTGAGAGAATGAGAGGGTTCATCACCCACACAGTGATTGGGACTAGGAGAGAATGAGAGGGTTCATCACCTACACAGTGATTGGGACTAGGAGAGAATGAGAGGGTCCATCACCTACACAGTGATTGGGAGTGAGAGAATGAGAGGGTTCATCTCCCGCACACTGATTGGGACTAGGAGAGAATGAGAGGGTTCATCACCCACACAGTGATTGGGACCAGGGGAGAATGAGAGGGTTCATCACCTACACACTGATTGGGAGTGAGAGAATGAGAGGGTTCATCTCCCGCACACTGATTGGGACTAGGAGAGAATGAGAGGGTCCATCACCTACACAGTGATTGGGACGAGGAGAGAATGAGAGGGTTCATCACCTACACAGTGATTGGGACGAGGAGAGAATGAGAGGGTCCATCACCGACACAGTGATTGGGAGTGAGAGAGAATGAGAGGGTTCATCACCCACACAGTGATTGGGACTAGGAGAGAATGAGAGGGTTCATCACCCACACAGTGATTGGGACTAGGAGAGAATGAGAGGGTTCATCACCCACACAGTGATTGGGACTAGGAGAGAATGAGAGGGTTCATCACCCACACAGTGATTGGGATGAGGAGAGAATGAGAGGGTTCATCTCCCGCACACTGATTGGGACTAGGACAGAATGAGGGGGTTCATCACCCACACAGTGATTGGGACTAGGAGAGAATGAGAGGGTTCATCACCCACACAGTGATTGGGACGAGGAGAGAATGAGAGGGTTCATCACCCACACACTGATTGGGACTGGGAGAGAATGAGAGGGTTCATCACCCACACAGTGATTGGGAGTGAGAGAATGAGAGGGTTCATCACCCGCACACGGATTGGGACTAGGAGAGAATGAGAGGGTTCATCACCTACACACTGATTGGGACTCGGAGAGAATGAGAGGGTTCATCACCCACACAGTGATTGGGACGAGGAGAGAATGAGAGGGTTCATCACCTACACAGTGATTGGGACGAGGAGAGAATGAGAGGGTTCATCACCCACACAGTGATTGGGACGAGGAGAGAATGAGAGGGTTCATCACCTACACAGTGATTGGGACTAGGAGAGAATGAGAGGGTTCATCACCCACACAGTGATTGGGACTAGGAGAGAATGAGAGGGTCCATCACCTACACACTGATTGGGACGAGGAGAGAATGAGAGGGTCCATCACCTACACAGTGATTGGGACTAGGAGAGAATGAGAGGGTTCATCACCCACACAGTGATTGGGACTAGGAGAGAATGAGAGGGTTCATCACCTACACACTGATTGGGACTAGGAGAGAATGAGAGGTTCCATCACCTACACACTGATTGGGACTAGGAGAGAACGGGAGGGTCCATCACCCACACAGTGATTGGGACTAGGAGAGAATGAGAGGGTTCATCACCTACACAGTGATTGGGACTAGGAGAGAATGAGAGGGTTCATCACCTACACACTGATTGGGACTAGGAGAGAATGGGAGGGTCCATCACCCACACAGTGATTGGGACTAGGAGAGAATGAAAGGGTTCATCACCCACACACTGATTGGGACTAGGAGAGAATGGGAGGGTTCATCACCCACACAGTGATTGGGAGTGAGAGAATGAGAGGGTTCATCACCTCCACACTGATTGGGACTAGGAGAGAATGAGAGGGTTCATCACCTACACACTGATTGGGACTAGGAGAGAATGAGAGGGTTCATCACCTGCACACTGATTGGGACTAGGAGAGAATGAGAGGGTTCATCACCTACACAGTGATTGGGACTAGGAGAGAATGAGGGGGTTCATCACCTACACACTGATTGGGACGAGGAGAGAATGAGAGGGTTCATCACCCGCACACTGATTGGGACGAGGAGAGAATGAGAGGGTTCATCACCCACACAGTGATTGGGACTAGGACAGAATGAGAGGGTTCATCACCCACACAGTGATTGGGACTAGGAGAGAATGAGAGGGTTCATCACCTAAACACTGATTGGGACTCGGAGACAATGAGAGGGTTCATCACCTACACAGTGATTGGGACTACGAGAGAATGAGAGGGTTCATCACCTACACACTGATTGGGACGAGGAGAGAATGAGAGGGTCCATCACCTACACACTGATTGGGACTAGGAGAGAATGAGAGGGTTCATCACCCACACAGTGATTGGGACTAGGAGAGAATGAGAGGGTTCATCACCTACACACTGATTGGGACTAGGAGAGAATGAGAGGTTCCATCACCCACACACTGATTGGGAATAGGAGAGAATGAGAGGGTCCGTCACCTACACACTGATTGGGACTAGGAGAGAACGGGAGGGTCCATCACCCACACAGTGATTGGGACTAGGAGAGAATGAGAGGGTTCATCACCCACACAGTGATTGGGACTAGGAGAGAATGAGAGGGTTCATCACCTACACACTGATTGGGACTAGGAGAGAATGAGAGGGTCCATCACCCACACAGTGATTGGGACTAGGAGAGAATGAGAGGGTCCATCACCCACAAAGTGATTGGGACTAGGAGAGAATGAGAGGGTTCATCACCTACACACTGATTGGGACTAGGAGAGAATGAGAGGATTCATCACCTACACAGTGATTGGGACTAGGAGAGAATGAGAGGGTCCATCACCCACACAGTGATTGGGACTAGGAGAGAATGAGAGGGCCCATCACCTACACACTGATTGGGACTAGGAGAGAATGAGAGGGTTCATCACCTACACAGTGATTGGGACTAGGAGAGAATGAGAGGGCCCATCACCTACACACTGATTGGGACTAGGAGAGAATGAGAGGGTTCATCACCGACACAGTGATTGGGACTAGGAGAGAATGAGAGGGCCCATCACCTACACACTGATTGGGACTAGGAGAGAATGAGAGGGTTCATCACCTACACAGTGATTGGGACTAGGAGAGAATGAGAGGGTCCATCGCCTACACAGTGATTGGGACGAGGAGAGAATGAGGGGGTTCATCACCTACACAGTGATTGGGACTAGGAGAGAATGGGAGCGTTCATCACCTACACAGTGATTGGGATTAGGAGAGAATGAGAGGGTTCATCACCCACACAGTGATTGGGAGTGAGAGAATGGGAGGGTCCATCACCCACACACTGATTGGGACTAGGAGAGAATGAGAGGGTTCATCACCCACACAGTGATTGGGAGTGAGAGAATGGGAGGGTCCATCACCCACACACTGATTGGGACTCGGAGAGAATGAGAGGGCCCATCACCCACACACTGATTGGGACTAGGAGAGAATGAGAGGGTTCATCACCTACACACTGATTGGGACTAGGAGAGAATGAGAGGGTTCATCACCCACACAGTGATTGGGAGTGAGAGAATGAGAGGGTTCATCACCCACACACTGATTGGGACTAGGAGAGAATGAGAGGGTTCATCACCTACACACTGATTGGGACTAGGAGAGAATGAGAGGGTTGATCACCCACACAGTGATTGGGACTAGGAGAGAATGAGAGGGTCCATCACCCACACAGTGATTGGGAGTGAGAGAATGAGAGGGTTCATCACCCACACATTGATTGGGACTAGGAGAGAATGAGAGGGTTCATCACCTACACACTGATTGGGACTAGGAGAGAATGAGAGGGTCCATCACCTACACAGTGATTGGGACTAGGAGAGAATGGGAGGGTCCATCACCCACACAGTGATTGGGACTAGGAGAGAATGGGAGGGTCCATCACCCACACAGTGATTGGGACGAGGAGAGAATGAGAGGGTTCATCACCTACACAGTGATTGGGACTAGGAGAGAATGAGAGGGTCCATCACCCACACACTGATTGGGACTAGGAGAGAATGAGAGGGTTCATCACCCACACAGTGATTGGGACTAGGAGAGAATGAGAGGGTTCATCACCCACACACTGATTGGGAGTAGGAGAGAATGAGAGGGTTCATCACCCACACAGTGATTGGGACTAGGAGAGAATGAGAGGGTTCATCACCCACACAGTGATTGGGACTAGGAGAGAATGAGAGGGTTCATCACCCACACAGTGATTGGGACGAGGAGAGAATGAGAGGGTTCATCACCCACACAGTGATTGGGAGTAGGAGAGAATGGGAGGGTCCATCACCTACACACTGATTGGGACTAGGAGAGAATGGGAGGGTCCATCACCTACGCACTGATTGGGACTAGGAGAGAATGAGAGGGTCCATCACCTACACACTGATTGGGACTAGGAGAGAATGAGAGGGTTCATCACCTACACAGTGATTGGGACTAGGAGAGAATGAGAGGGTCCATCACCTACACACTGATTGGGACTAGGAGAGAATGAGAGGGTTCATCACCTACACAGTGATTGGGACTAGGAGAGAATGAGAGGGTTCATCACCCACACAGTGATTGGGACTAGGAGAGAATGAGAGGGTTCATCACCCACACAGTGATTGGGACTAGGAGAGAATGAGAGGGTTCATCACCTACACAGTGATTGGGAATAGGAGAGAATGAGAGGGTCCATCACCCACACAGTGATTGGGACTAGGAGAGAATGAGAGGGTTCATCACCCACACAGTGATTGGGACTAGGAGAGAATGAGAGGGTTCATCACCTACACACTGATTGGGACTAGGAGAGAATGAGAGGGTTCATCACCCACACACTGATTGGGACTAGGAGAGAATGAGAGGGTTCATCACCTACACAGTGATTGGGACTAGGAGAGAATGAGAGGGTCCATCACCCACACAGTGATTGGGACTAGGAGAGAATGAGAGGGTTCATCACCCACACACTGATTGGGACTAGGAGAGAATGAGAGGGTTCATCACCCACACAGTGATTGGGACTAGGAGAGAATGAGAGGGTTCATCACCCACACAGTGATTGGGACTAGGAGAGAATGAGAGGGTTCATCACCCACACAGTGATTGGGACTAGGAGAGAATGAGAGGGTTAATCACCCACACAGTGATTGGGACTAGGAGAGAATGAGAGGGTTCATCACCTACACACTGATTGGGACTAGGAGAGAATGAGAGGGTTCATCACCCACACAGTGATTGGGACTAGGAGAGAATGAGAGGGTTCATCACCCACACAGTGATTGGGACTAGGAGAGAATGAGAGGGTTCATCACCTACATACTGATTGGGACTAGGAGAGAATGGGAGGGTCCATCACCCACACAGTGATTGGGACTAGGAGAGAATGAGAGGGTTCATCACCCACACAGTGATTGGGACTAGGAGAGAATGAGAGGGTTCATCACCCACACAGTGATTGGGACTAGGAGAGAATGAGAGGGTCCATCACCCACACAGTGATTGGGACTAGGAGAGAATGAGAGGGTCCATCGCCTACACACTGATTGGGACTAGGAGAGAATGAGAGGGTTCATCACCCACACAGTGATTGGGAGTGAGAGGGAATGAGAGGGTTCATCACCTACACACTGATTGGGACTAGGAGAGAATGGGAGGGTCCATCACCCACTCAGTGATTGGGACTAGGAGAGAATGAGAGGGTCCATCACCCACACAGTGATTGGGACTCGGAGAGAATGAGAGGGTTCATCACCCACACACTGATTGGGACTAGGAGAGAATGAGAGGGTTCATCACCTACACACTGATTGGGACTAGGAGAGAATGAGAGGGTTCATCACCTACACACTGATTGGGACTAGGAGAGAATGAGAGGGTTCATCACCTACACAGTGATTGGGACTAGGAGAGAATGAGAGGGTTCATCACCTACACACTGATTGGGACTAGGAGAGAATGAGAGGGTCCATCACCGACACAGTGATTGGGACTAGGAGAGAATGAGAGGGTTCATCACCTACACACTGATTGGGACTAGGAGAGAATGAGAGGGTTCATCACCTACACACTGATTGGGACTAGGGGAGAATGAGAAGGTTCATCACCTACACAGTGATTGGGACTAGGAGAGAATGAGAGGTCCATCACCTACACAGTGATTGGGACTCGGAGAGAATGAGAGGGTTCATCACCTACACAGTGATTGGGACTAGGAGAGAATGAGAGGGTTCATCACCTACACAGTGATTGGGACTAGAAGAGAATGAGAGGGTTCATCACCCACACAGTGATTGGGACTAGAAGAGAATGAGAGGGTTCATCACCCACACAGTGATTGGGACTAGGAGAGAATGAGAGGGTTCATCACCTACACAGTGATTGGGACTAGGAGAGAATGAGAGGGTTCATCACCCACACAGTGATTGGGAGTAGGAGAGAATGAGAGGGTTCATCACCTACACAGTGATTGGGAGTAGGAGAGAATGAGAGGGTCCATCACCTACACACTGATTGGGACTAGGAGAGAATGGGAGGGTCCATCACCTACACAGTGATTGGGACTAGGAGAGAATGGGAGGGTCCATCACCCACACAGTGATTGGGACTAGGAGAGAATGGGAGGGTCCATCACCTGCACACTGATTGGGACTGGGAGAGAATGAGAGGGTTCATCACCCACACAGTGATTGGGACTAGGAGAGAATGAGAGGGTTCATCACCCACACAGTGATTGGGACTAGGAGAGAATGAGAGGGTCCATCACCGACACAGTGATTGGGACTAGGAGAGAATGAGAGGGTTCATCACCTGCACACTGATTGGGACTCGGAGAGAATGAGAGGGTTCATCACCCACACAGTGATTGGGACTAGGAGAGAATGGGAGGGTTCATCACCCACACAGTGATTGGGACTAGGAGAGAATGAGAGGGTTCATCACCTACACACTGATTGGGACTAGGAGAGAATGAGAGGGTTCATCACCCACACACTGATTGGGACCAGGAGAGAATGGGAGGGTCCATCACCCACACAGTGATTGGGACCAGGAGAGAATGGGAGGGTCCATCACCCACACAGTGATTGGGACCAGGAGAGAATGAGAGGGTCCATCACCCACACAGTGATTGGGACTAGGAGAGAATGAGAGGGTTCATCACCTACACAGTGATTGGGACTAGGAGAGAATGAGAGGGTCCATCACCCACACAGTGATTGGGACTAGGAGAGAATGGGAGGGTTCATCACCCACACAGTGATTGGGACTAGGAGAGAATGAGAGGGTTCATCACCTACACACTGATTGGGACTAGGAGAGAATGAGAGGGTTCATCACCCACACAGTGATTGGGACGAGGAGAGAATGAGAGGGTTCATCACCCACACAGTGATTGGGACTAGGAGAGAATGAGAGGGTTCATCACCCACACAGTGATTGGGACTAGGAGAGAATGAGAGGGTCCATCACCCACACAGTGATTGGGACTAGGAGAGAATGAGAGGGTCCATCGCCTACACACTGATTGGGACTAGGAGAGAATGAGAGGGTTCATCACCCACACAGTGATTGGGAGTGAGAGGGAATGAGAGGGTTCATCACCTACACACTGATTGGGACTAGGAGAGAATGGGAGGGTCCATCACCCACTCAGTGATTGGGACTAGGAGAGAATGAGAGGGTCCATCACCCACACAGTGATTGGGACTCGGAGAGAATGAGAGGGTTCATCACCCACACACTGATTGGGACTAGGAGAGAATGAGAGGGTTCATCACCTACACACTGATTGGGACTAGGAGAGAATGAGAGGGTTCATCACCTACACACTGATTGGGACTAGGAGAGAATGAGAGGGTTCATCACCTACACAGTGATTGGGACTAGGAGAGAATGAGAGAGTTCATCACCTACACACTGATTGGGACTAGGAGAGAATGAGAGGGTCCATCACCGACACAGTGATTGGGACTAGGAGAGAATGAGAGGGTTCATCACCCACACAGTGATTGGGACTAGAAGAGAATGAGAGGGTTCATCACCCACACAGTGATTGGGACTAGGTGAGAATGAGAGGGTTCATCACCCACACAGTGATTGGGACTAGGAGAGAATGAGAGGGTTCATCACCCACACAGTGATTGGGAGTAGGAGAGAATGAGAGGGTTCATCACCTACACAGTGATTGGGAGTAGGAGAGAATGAGAGGGTCCATCACCGACACACTGATTGGGACTAGGAGAGAATGGGAGGGTCCATCACCTACACAGTGATTGGGACGAGGAGAGAATGGGAGGGTCCATCACCCACACAGTGATTGGGACTAGGAGAGAATGGGAGGGTCCATCACCTGCACACTGATTGGGACTAGGAGAGAATGAGAGGGTTCATCACCCACACAGTGATTGGGACTAGGAGAGAATGAGAGGGTTCATCACCCACACAGTGATTGGGACTAGGAGAGAATGAGAGGGTCCATCACCGACACAGTGATTGGGACTAGGAGAGAATGAGAGGGTTCATCACCCACACAGTGATTGGGAGTAGGAGAGAATGAGAGGGTCCATCACCCACACAGTGATTGGGACTAGGAGAGAATGAGAGGGTCCATCACCTGCACACTGATTGGGACTAGGAGAGAATGAGAGGGTTCATCACCTACACAGTGATTGGGAGTAGGAGAGAATGAGAGGGTCCATCACCTACACACTGATTGGGACTAGGAGAGAATGGGAGGGTCCATCACCTACACAGTGATTGGGACTAGGAGAGAATGGGAGGGTCCATCACCCACACAGTGATTGGGACTAGGAGAGAATGGGAGGGTCCATCACCTGCACACTGATTGGGACTAGGAGAGAATGAGAGGGTTCATCACCCACACAGTGATTGGGACTAGGAGAGAATGAGAGGGTTCATCACACACACAGTGATTGGGACTAGGAGAGAATGAGAGGGTCCATCACCGACACAGTGATTAGGACTAGGAGAGAATGAGAGGGTTCATCACCTGCACACTGATTGGGACTCGGAGAGAATGAGAGGGTTCATCACCCACACAGTGATTGGGACTAGGAGAGAATGGGAGGGTTCATCACCCACACAGTGATTGGGACTAGGAGAGAATGAGAGGGTTCATCACCTACACACTGATTGGGACTAGGAGAGAATGAGAGGGTTCATCACCTACACACTGATTGGGACTAGGAGAGAATGAGAGGGTTCATCACCCACACACTGATTGGGACCAGGAGAGAATGGGAGGGTCCATCACCCACACAGTGATTGGGACCAGGAGAGAATGGGAGGGTCCATCACCCACACAGTGATTGGGACCAGGAGAGAATGAGAGGGTTCATCACCTACACAGTGATTGGGACTAGGAGAGAATGAGAGGGTCCATCACCCACACAGTGATTGGGACTAGGAGAGAATGGGAGGGTTCATCACCCACACAGTGATTGGGACTAGGAGAGAATGAGAGGGTTCATCACCTACACACTGATTGGGACTAGGAGAGAATGAGAGGGTTCATCACCCACACAGTGATTGGGACGAGGAGAGAATGAGAGGGTTCATCACCCACACAGTGATTGGGACTAGGAGAGAATGAGAGGGTTCATCACCTACACACTGATTGGGACTAGGAGAGAATGGGAGGGTCCATCACCCACACAGTGATTGGGACTAGGAGAGAATGAGAGGGTTCATCACCCACACTGTGATTGGGACTAGGAGAGAATGAGAGGGTTCATCACCCACACAGTGATTGGGACTAGGAGAGAATGAGAGGGTCCATCACCCACACAGTGATTGGGACTAGGAGAGAATGAGAGGGTCCATCGCCTACACACTGATTGGGACTAGGAGAGAATGAGAGGGTTCATCACCCACACAGTGATTGGGAGTGAGAGGGAATGAGAGGGTTCATCGCCTGCACACTGATTGGGACTAGGAGAGAATGGGAGGGTCCATCACCCACTCAGTGATTGGGACTAGGAGAGAATGAGAGGGTCCATCACCCACACAGTGATTGGGACTCGGAGAGAATGAGAGGGTTCATCACCCACACACTGATTGGGACTAGGAGAGAATGAGAGGGTTCATCACCTACACACTGATTGGGACTAGGAGAGAATGAGAGGGTTCATCACCTACACACTGATTGGGACTAGGAGAGAATGAGAGGGTTCATCACCTACACAGTGATTGGGACTAGGAGAGAATGAGAGGGTTCATCACCTACACACTGATTGGGACTAGGAGAGAATGAGAGGGTCCATCACCGACACAGTGATTGGGACTAGGAGAGAATGAGAGGGTTCATCACCTACACAGTGATTGGGACTAGGAGAGAATGAGAGGGTCCATCACCTACACAGTGATTGGGACTCGGAGAGAATGAGAGGGTTCATCACCTACACAGTGATTGGGACTAGGAGAGAATGAGAGGGTCCATCACCCACACAGTGATTGGGACTAGAAGAGAATGAGAGGGTTCATCACCCACACAGTGATTGGGACTAGGAGAGAATGAGAGGGTTCATCACCCACACAGTGATTGGGACTAGGAGAGAATGAGAGGGTTCATCACCCACACAGTGATTGGGAGTAGGAGAGAATGAGAGGGTTCATCACCCACACAGTGATTGGGACTAGGAGAGAATGAGAGGGTCCATCACCTACACACTGATTGGGACGAGGAGAGAATGGGAGGGTCCATCACCTACACAGTGATTGGGACGAGGAGAGAATGGGAGGGTCCATCACCCACACAGTGATTGGGACTAGGAGAGAATGGGAGGGTCCATCACCTGCACACTGATTGGGACTAGGAGAGAATGAGAGGGTTCATCACCCACACAGTGATTGGGACTCGGAGAGAATGAGACGGTTCATCACCCACACAGTGATTGGGACTAGGAGAGAATGAGAGGGTCCATCACCGACACAGTGATTGGGACTAGGAGAGAATGAGAGCGTTCATCACCTGCACACTGATTGGGACTCGGAGAGAATGAGAGGGTTCATCACCCACACAGTGATTGGGACTAGGAGAGAATGGGAGGGTTCATCACCCACACAGTGATTGGGACTAGGAGAGAATGAGAGGGTTCATCACCTACACACTGATTGGGACTAGGAGAGAATGAGAGGGTTCATCACCTACACACTGATTGGGACTAGGAGAGAATGAGAGGGTTCATCACCCACACACTGATTGGGACCAGGAGAGAATGGGAGGGTCCATCACCCACACAGTGATTGGGAACAGGAGAGAATGGGAGGGTCCATCACCCACACAGTGATTGGGACCAGGAGAGAATGAGAGGGTTCATCACCTACACACTGATTGGGACTAGGAGAGAATGAGAGGGTTCATCACCCACACACTGATTGGGACTAGGAGAGAATGAGAGGGTCCATCACCCACACAGTGATTGGGACTAGGAGAGAATGGGAGGGTTCATCACCCACACAGTGATTGGGACTAGGAGAGAATGAGAGGGTTAATCACCCACACAGTGATTGGGACTAGGAGAGAATGAGAGGGTTCATCACCTACACACTGATTGGGACTAGGAGAGAATGAGAGGGTTCATCACCCACACAGTGATTGGGACTAGGAGAGAATGAGAGGGTTCATCACCCACACAGTGATTGGGACTAGGAGAGAATGAGAGGGTTCATCACCTACACACTGATTGGGACTAGGAGAGAATGGGAGGGTCCATCACCCACACAGTGATTGGGACTAGGAGAGAATGAGGGGGTTCATCACCCACACAGTGATTGGGACTAGGAGAGAATGAGAGGGTTCATCACCCACACAGTGATTGGGACTAGGAGAGAATGAGAGGGTCCATCACCCACACAGTGATTGGGACTAGGAGAGAATGAGAGGGTCCATCGCCTACACACTGATTGGGACTAGGAGAGAATGAGAGGGTTCATCACCCACACAGTGATTGGGAGTGAGAGGGAATGAGAGGGTTCATCACCTACACACTGATTGGGACTAGGAGAGAATGGGAGGGTCCATCACCCACTCAGTGATTGGGACTAGGAGAGAATGAGAGGGTCCATCACCCACACAGTGATTGGGACTCGGAGAGAATGAGAGGGTTCATCACCCACACACTGATTGGGACTAGGAGAGAATGAGAGGGTTCATCACCTACACACTGATTGGGACTAGGAGAGAATGAGAGGGTTCATCACCTACACACTGATTGGGACTAGGAGAGAATGAGAGGGTTCATCACCTACACACTGATTGGGACTAGGGGAGAATGAGAAGGTTCATCACCTACACAGTGATTGGGACTAGGAGAGAATGAGAGGGTCCATCACCTACACAGTGATTGGGACTAGGAGAGAATGAGAGGGTTCATCACCTACACAGTGATTGGGACTAGGAGAGAATGAGAGGGTTAAACACCTACACAGTGATTGGGACTAGAAGAGAATGAGAGGGTTCATCACCCACACAGTGATTGGGACTAGAAGAGAATGAGAGGGTTCATCACCTACACAGTGATTGGGACTAGGAGAGAATGAGAGGGTTCATCACCCACACAGTGATTGGGAGTAGGAGAGAATGAGAGGGTTCATCACCTACACAGTGATTGGGAGTAGGAGAGAATGAGAGGGTCCATCACCTACACACTGATTGGGACTAGGAGAGAATGGGAGGGTCCATCACCTACACAGTGATTGGGACTAGGAGAGAATGGGAGGGTCCATCACCCACACAGTGATTGGGACTAGGAGAGAATGGGAGGGTCCATCACCTGCACACTGATTGGGACTAGGAGAGAATGAGAGGGTTCATCACCCACACAGTGATTGGGACTAGGAGAGAATGAGAGGGTTCATCACCCACACAGTGATTGGGACTAGGAGAGAATGAGAGGGTCCATCACCGACACAGTGATTGGGACTAGGAGAGAATGAGAGGGTTCATCACCTGCACACTGATTGGGACTCGGAGAGAATGAGAGGGTTCATCACCCACACAGTGATTGGGACTAGGAGAGAATGGGAGGGTTCATCACCCACACAGTGATTGGGACTAGGAGAGAATGAGAGGGTTCATCACCTACACACTGATTGGGACTAGGAGAGAATGAGAGGGTTCATCACCTACACGCTGATTGGGACTAGGAGAGAATGAGAGGGTTCATCACCCACACACTGATTGGGACCAGGAGAGAATGGGAGGGTCCATCACCCACACAGTGATTGGGACCAGGAGAGAATGGGAGGGTCCATCACCCACACAGTGATTGGGACCAGGAGAGAATGAGAGGGTTCATCACCTACACAGTGATTGGGACTAGGAGAGAATGAGAGGGTTCATCACCCACACAGTGATTGGGAGTAGGAGAGAATGAGAGGGTTCATCACCTACACACTGATTGGGACTAGGAGAGAATGAGAGGGTCCATCACCGACACAGTGATTGGGACTAGGAGAGAATGAGAGGGTTCATCACCCACACAGTGATTGGGAGTAGGAGAGAATGAGAGGGTCCATCACCCACACAGTGATTGGGACTAGGAGAGAATGAGAGGGTCCATCACCTGCACACTGATTGGGACTAGGAGAGAATGAGAGGGTTCATCACCTACACAGTGATTGGGAGTAGGAGAGAATGAGAGGGTCCATCACCTACACACTGATTGGGACTAGGAGAGAATGGGAGGGTCCATCACCTACACAGTGATTGGGACTAGGAGAGAATGGGAGGGTCCATCACCCACACAGTGATTGGGACTAGGAGAGAATGGGAGGGTCCATCACCTGCACACTGATTGGGACTCGGAGAGAATGAGAGGGTTCATCACCCACACAGTGATTGGGACTAGGAGAGAATGAGAGGGTTCATCACACACACAGTGATTGGGACTAGGAGAGAATGAGAGGGTCCATCACCGACACAGTGATTAGGACTAGGAGAGAATGAGAGGGTTCATCACCTGCACACTGATTGGGACTCGGAGAGAATGAGAGGGTTCATCACCCACACAGTGATTGGGACTAGGAGAGAATGGGAGGGTTCATCACCCACACAGTGATTGGGACTAGGAGAGAATGAGAGGGTTCATCACCTACACACTGATTGGGACTAGGAGAGAATGAGAGGGTTCATCACCTACACACTGATTGGGACTAGGAGAGAATGAGAGGGTTCATCACCCACACACTGATTGGGACCAGGAGAGAATGGGAGGGTCCATCACCCACACAGTGATTGGGACCAGGAGAGAATGGGAGGGTCCATCACCCACACAGTGATTGGGACCAGGAGAGAATGAGAGGGTTCATCACCTACACAGTGATTGGGACTAGGAGAGAATGAGAGGGTCCATCACCCACACAGTGATTGGGACTAGGAGAGAATGGGAGGGTTCATCACCCACACAGTGATTGGGACTAGGAGAGAATGAGAGGGTTCATCACCTACACACTGATTGGGACTAGGAGAGAATGAGAGGGTTCATCACCCACACAGTGATTGGGACGAGGAGAGAATGAGAGGGTTCATCACCCACACAGTGATTGGGACTAGGAGAGAATGAGAGGGTTCATCACCTACACACTGATTGGGACTAGGAGAGAATGGGAGGGTCCATCACCCACACAGTGATTGGGACTAGGAGAGAATGAGAGGGTTCATCACCCACACTGTGATTGGGACTAGGAGAGAATGAGAGGGTTCATCACCCACACAGTGATTGGGACTAGGAGAGAATGAGAGGGTCCATCACCCACACAGTGATTGGGACTAGGAGAGAATGAGAGGGTCCATCGCCTACACACTGATTGGGACTAGGAGAGAATGAGAGGGTTCATCACCCACACAGTGATTGGGAGTGAGAGGGAATGAGAGGGTTCATCGCCTGCACACTGATTGGGACTAGGAGAGAATGGGAGGGTCCATCACCCACTCAGTGATTGGGACTAGGAGAGAATGAGAGGGTCCATCACCCACACAGTGATTGGGACTCGGAGAGAATGAGAGGGTTCATCACCCACACACTGATTGGGACTAGGAGAGAATGAGAGGGTTCATCACCTACACACTGATTGGGACTAGGAGAGAATGAGAGGGTTCATCACCTACACACTGATTGGGACTAGGAGAGAATGAGAGGGTTCATCACCTACACAGTGATTGGGACTAGGAGAGAATGAGAGGGTTCATCACCTACACACTGATTGGGACTAGGAGAGAATGAGAGGGTCCATCACCGACACAGTGATTGGGACTAGGAGAGAATGAGAGGGTTCATCACCTACACAGTGATTGGGACTAGGAGAGAATGAGAGGGTCCATCACCTACACAGTGATTGGGACTCGGAGAGAATGAGAGGGTTCATCACCTACACAGTGATTGGGACTAGGAGAGAATGAGAGGGTCCATCACCCACACAGTGATTGGGACTAGAAGAGAATGAGAGGGTTCATCACCCACACAGTGATTGGGACTAGGAGAGAATGAGAGGGTTCATCACCCACACAGTGATTGGGACTAGGAGAGAATGAGAGGGTTCATCACCCACACAGTGATTGGGAGTAGGAGAGAATGAGAGGGTTCATCACCCACACAGTGATTGGGACAAGGAGAGAATGAGAGGGTCCATCACCTACACACTGATTGGGACTAGGAGAGAATGGGAGGGTCCATCACCTACACAGTGATTGGGACGAGGAGAGAATGGGAGGGTCCATCACCCACACAGTGATTGGGACTAGGAGAGAATGGGAGGGTCCATCACCTGCACACTGATTGGGACTAGGAGAGAATGAGAGGGTTCATCACCCACACAGTGATTGGGACTCGGAGAGAATGAGAGGGTTCATCACCCACACAGTGATTGGGACTAGGAGAGAATGAGAGGGTCCATCACCGACACAGTGATTGGGACTAGGAGAGAATGAGAGGGTTCATCACCTGCACACTGATTGGGACTCGGAGAGAATGAGAGGGTTCATCACCCACACAGTGATTGGGACTAGGAGAGAATGGGAGGGTTCATCACCCACACAGTGATTGGGACTAGGAGAGAATGAGAGGGTTCATCACCTACACACTGATTGGGACTAGGAGAGAATGAGAGGGTTCATCACCTACACACTGATTGGGACTAGGAGAGAATGAGAGGGTTCATCACCCACACACTGATTGGGACCAGGAGAGAATGGGAGGGTCCATCACCCACACAGTGATTGGGAACAGGAGAGAATGGGAGGGTCCATCACCCACACAGTGATTGGGACCAGGAGAGAATGAGAGGGTTCATCACCTACACACTGATTGGGACTAGGAGAGAATGAGAGGGTTCATCACCTACACAGTGATTGGGACTAGGAGAGAATGAGAGGGTCCATCACCCACACAGTGATTGGGACTAGGAGAGAATGGGAGGGTTCATCACCCACACAGTGATTGGGACTAGGAGAGAATGAGAGGGTTAATCACCCACACAGTGATTGGGACTAGGAGAGAATGAGAGGGTTCATCACCTACACACTGATTGGGACTAGGAGAGAATGAGAGGGTTCATCACCCACACAGTGATTGGGACTAGGAGAGAATGAGAGGGTTCATCACCCACACAGTGATTGGGACTAGGAGAGAATGAGAGGGTTCATCACCTACACACTGATTGGGACTAGGAGAGAATGGGAGGGTCCATCACCCACACAGTGATTGGGACTAGGAGAGAATGAGGGGGTTCATCACCCACACAGTGATTGGGACTAGGAGAGAATGAGAGGGTTCATCACCCACACAGTGATTGGGACTAGGAGAGAATGAGAGGGTCCATCACCCACACAGTGATTGGGACTAGGAGAGAATGAGAGGGTCCATCGCCTACACACTGATTGGGACTAGGAGAGAATGAGAGGGTTCATCACCCACACAGTGATTGGGAGTGAGAGGGAATGAGAGGGTTCATCACCTACACACTGATTGGGACTAGGAGAGAATGGGAGGGTCCATCACCCACTCAGTGATTGGGACTAGGAGAGAATGAGAGGGTCCATCACCCACACAGTGATTGGGACTCGGAGAGAATGAGAGGGTTCATCACCCACACACTGATTGGGACTAGGAGAGAATGAGAGGGTTCATCACCTACACACTGATTGGGACTAGGAGAGAATGAGAGGGTTCATCACCAACACACTGATTGGGACTAGGAGAGAATGAGAGGGTTCATCACCTACACACTGATTGGGACTAGGGGAGAATGAGAAGGTTCATCACCTACACAGTGATTGGGACTAGGAGAGAATGAGAGGGTCCATCACCTACACAGTGATTGGGACTAGGAGAGAATGAGAGGGTTCATCACCTACACAGTGATTGGGACTAGGAGAGAATGAGAGGGTTAATCACCTACACAGTGATTGGGACTAGAAGAGAATGAGAGGGTTCATCACCCACACAGTGATTGGGACTAGAAGAGAATGAGAGGGTTCATCACCCACACAGTGATTGGGACTAGGAGAGAATGAGAGGGTTCATCACCTACACAGTGATTGGGACTAGGAGAGAATGAGAGGGTTCATCACCCACACAGTGATTGGGAGTAGGAGAGAATGAGAGGGTTCATCACCTACACAGTGATTGGGAGTAGGAGAGAATGGGAGGGTCCATCACCTACACACTGATTGGGACTAGGAGAGAATGGGAGGGTCCATCACCTACACAGTGATTGGGACTAGGAGAGAATGGGAGGGTCCATCACCCACACAGTGATTGGGACTAGGAGAGAATGGGAGGGTCCATCACCTGCACACTGATTGGGACTAGGAGAGAATGAGAGGGTTCATCACCCACACAGTGATTGGGACTAGGAGAGAATGAGAGGGTTCATCACCCACACAGTGATTGGGACTAGGAGAGAATGAGAGGGTCCATCACCGACACAGTGATTGGGACTAGGAGAGAATGAGAGGGTTCATCACCTGCACACTGATTGGGACTCGGAGAGAATGAGAGGGTTCATCACCCACACAGTGATTGGGACTAGGAGAGAATGGGAGGGTTCATCACCCACACAGTGATTGGGACTAGGAGAGAATGAGAGGGTTCATCACCTACACACTGATTGGGACTAGGAGAGAATGAGAGGGTTCATCACCTACACGCTGATTGGGACTAGGAGAGAATGAGAGGGTTCATCACCCACACACTGATTGGGACCAGGAGAGAATGGGAGGGTCCATCACCCACACAGTGATTGGGACCAGGAGAGAATGGGAGGGTCCATCACCCACACAGTGATTGGGACCAGGAGAGAATGAGAGGGTTCATCACCTACACAGTGATTGGGACTAGGAGAGAATGAGAGGGTTCATCACCCACACAGTGATTGGGAGTAGGAGAGAATGAGAGGGTTCATCACCTACACACTGATTGGGACTAGGAGAGAATGAGAGGGTCCATCACCCACACAGTGATTGGGACTAGGAGAGAATGAGAGGGTCCATCGCCTACACACTGATTGGGACTAGGAGAGAATGAGAGGGTTCATCACCCACACAGTGATTGGGAGTGAGAGGGAATGAGAGGGTTCATCACCTACACACTGATTGGGACTAGGAGAGAATGGGAGGGTCCATCACCCACTCAGTGATTGGGACTAGGAGAGAATGAGAGGGTTCATCACCCACACAGTGATTGGGACTAGGAGAGAATGAGAGGGTCCATCACCCACACAGTGATTGGGACTAGGAGAGAATGAGAGGGTCCATCGCCTACACACTGATTGGGACTAGGAGAGAATGAGAGGGTTCATCACCCACACAGTGATTGGGAGTGAGAGGGAATGAGAGGGTTCATCACCTACACACTGATTGGGACTAGGAGAGAATGGGAGGGTCCATCACCCACTCAGTGATTGGGACTAGGAGAGAATGAGAGGGTTCATCACCCACACAGTGATTGGGAGTAGGAGAGAATGAGAGGGTTCATCACCTACACAGTGATTGGGAGTAGGAGAGAATGAGAGGGTCCATCACCTACACACTGATTGGGACTAGGAGAGAATGGGAGGGTCCATCACCTACACAGTGATTGGGACGAGGAGAGAATGGGAGGGTCCATCACCCACACAGTGATTGGGACTAGGAGAGAATGGGAGGGTCCATCACCTGCACACTGATTGGGACTAGGAGAGAATGAGAGGGTTCATCACCCACACAGTGATTGGGACTAGGAGAGAATGAGAGGGTTCATCACCCACACAGTGATTGGGACTAGGAGAGAATGAGAGGGTCCATCACCGACACAGTGATTGGGACTAGGAGAGAATGAGAGGGTTCATCACCTGCACACTGATTGGGACTCGGAGAGAATGAGAGGGTTCATCACCCACACAGTGATTGGGACTAGGAGAGAATGGGAGGGTCCATCACCCACACAGTGATTGGGACGAGGAGAGAATGAGAGGGTTCATCACCTACACAGTGATTGGGACTAGGAGAGAATGAGAGGGTCCATCACCCACACAGTGATTGGGACTAGGAGAGAATGGGAGGGTTCATCACCCACACAGTGATTGGGACTAGGAGAGAATGAGAGGGTTCATCACCTACACACTGATTGGGACTAGGAGAGAATGAGAGGGTTCATCACCCACACAGTGATTGGGACTAGGAGAGAATGAGAGGGTTCATCACCCACACAGTGATTGGGACTAGGAGAGAATGAGAGGGTTCATCACCTACACACTGATTGGGACTAGGAGAGAATGGGAGGGTCCATCACCCACACAATGATTGGGACTAGGAGAGAATGAGAGGGTTCATCACCCACACAGTGATTGGGACTAGGAGAGAATGAGAGGGTCCATCACCCACACAGTGATTGGGACTAGGAGAGAATGAGAGGGTTCATCACCCACACAGTGATTGGGACTAGGAGAGAATGAGAGGGTTCATCACCCACACAGTGATTGGGACTAGGAGAGAATGAGAGGGTCCATCACCCACACAGTGATTGGGACTAGGAGAGAATGGGAGGGTCCATCACCTACACACTGATTGGGACTAGGGGAGAATGAGAAGGTCCATCACCTACACAGTGATTGGGACTAGGAGAGAATGAGAGGGTCCATCACCTACACAGTGATTGGGACTAGGAGAGAATGAGAGGGTTCATCACCCACACAGTGATTGGGACTAGGAGAGAATGAGAGGGTTCATCACCTACACAGTGATTGGGACTAGGAGAGAATGAGAGGGTTCATCACCCACACA
Source organism: Heptranchias perlo (assembly GCF_035084215.1). Classification (NCBI taxonomy): domain Eukaryota; kingdom Metazoa; phylum Chordata; class Chondrichthyes; order Hexanchiformes; family Hexanchidae; genus Heptranchias; species Heptranchias perlo. Next base: position 647,505 of record NW_027138352.1, on the reverse strand, counting down.
GTGATTGGGAGTGAGAGGGAATGAGAGGGTTCATCACCGACACACTGATTGGGACTAGGAGAGAATGGGAGGGTCCATCACCCACTCAGTGATTGGGACTAGGAGAGAATGGGAGGGTCCATCACCCACACAGTGATTGGGACTAGGAGAGAAAGGGAGGGTCCATCACCCACTCAGTGATTGGGACTAGGAGAGAATGGGAGGGTCCATCACCTACACACTGATTGGGACTAGGGGAGAATGAGAAGGTTCATCACCTACACAGTGATTGGGACTAGGAGAGAATGAGAGGGTCCATCACCTACACAGTGATTGGGACTAGGAGAGAATGAGAGGGTTCATCACCTACACAGTGATTGGGACTAGAAGAGAATGAGAGGGTTCATCACCCACACAGTGATTGGGACTAGAAGAGAATGAGAGGGTTCATCACCCACACAGTGATTGGGACGAGGAGAGAATGAGAGGGTTCATCACCCACACAGTGATTGGGACTAGGAGAGAATGAGAGGGTTCATCACCCACACAGTGATTGGGAGTAGGAGAGAATGAGAGGGTTCATCACCTTCACAGTGATTGGGAGTAGGAGAGAATGAGAGGGTCCATCACCTACACACTGATTGGGACTAGGAGAGAATGGGAGGGTCCATCACCTACACAGTGATTGGGACTAGGAGAGAATGGGAGGGTCCATCACCCACACAGTGATTGGGACTAGGAGAGAATGAGAGGGTTCATCACCCACACAGTGATTGGGACTAGGAGAGAATGAGAGGGTTCATCACCCACACAGTGATTGGGACGAGGAGAGAATGAGAGGGTCCATCACCGACACAGTGATTGGGACTAGGAGAGAATGAGAGGGTTCATCACCTGCACACTGATTGGGACTCGGAGAGAATGAGAGGGTTCATCACCCACACAGTGATTGGGACTCGGAGAGAATGGGAGGGTTCATCACCCACACAGTGATTGGGACTAGGAGAGAATGAGAGGGTTCATCACCTACACACTGATTGGGACTAGGAGAGAATGAGAGGGTTCATCACCTACACACTGATTGGGACTAGGAGAGAATGAGAGGGTTCATCACCCACACACTGATTGGGACCAGGAGAGAATGGGAGGGTCCATCACCCACACAGTGATTGGGACCAGGAGAGAATGGGAGGGTCCATCACCCACACAGTGATTGGGACCAGGAGTGAATGAGAGGGTTCATCACCAACACAGTGATTGGGACTAGGAGAGAATGAGAGGGTCCATCACCCACACAGTGATTGGGACTAGGATAGAATGGGAGGGTTCATCACCCACACAGTGATTGGGACTAGGAGAGAATGAGAGGGTTCATCACCCACACAGTGATTGGGACCAGGAGAGAATGAGAGGGTTCATCACCTACACACTGATTGGGACTAGGAGAGAATGAGAGGGTTCATCACCTACACAGTGATTGGGACCAGGAGAGAATGAGAGGGTCCATCACCTACACAGTGATTGGGACTAGGAGAGAATGGGAGGGTCCATCACGCACTCAGTGATTGGGACTAGGAGAGAATGGGAGGGTCCATCACCTGCACAGTGATTGGGACCAGGAGAGAATGAGAGGGTTCATCACCTACACAATGACTGGGACCAGGAGAGAATGAGAGGGTTCATCACCTACACAATGATTGGGACCAGGAGAGAATGAGAGGGTTCATCACCTACACAATGATTGGGACCAGGAGAGAATGAGAGGGTTCATCACCTACACAATGATTGGGACCAGGAGAGAATGAGAGGGTTCATCACCTACACACTGATTGGGACTAGGAGAGAATGGGAGGGTCCATCACCTACACACTGATTGGGACTATGAGAGAATGGGAGGGTTCATCACCTGCACAGTGATTGGGACTCGGAGAGAATGAGAGGGTTCATCACCTACACACTGATTGGGACTGGGAGAGAATGGGAGGCTCCATCACCTACACAGTGATTGGGACTAGGAGAGAATGAGAGGGTTCATCACCCACACAGTGATTGGGACTAGGAGAGAATGGGAGGGTCCATCACCTACACACTGATTGGGACTAGGAGAGAATGAGAGGTTCCATCACCCACACAGTGATTGGGACTAGGAGAGATTGAGAGGGTTCATCACCTACACACTGATTGGGACTAGGAGAGAATGAGAGGGTTCATCACCCACACAGTGATTGGGACTAGGAGAGAATGAGAGGGTCCATCACCCACACACTGATTGGGACTAGGAGAGAATGAGAGGGTTCATCACCCACACAGTGATTGGGACTAGAAGAGAATGATAGGGTTCATCACCCACACAGTGATTGGGACTAGAAGAGAATGAGAGGGTTCATCACCCACACAGTGATTGGGACTAGAAGAGAATGAGAGGGTTCATCACCCACACAGTGATTGGGACTAGAAGAGAATGAGAGGGTTCATCACCCACACAGTGATTGGGACTAGGAGAGAATGAGAGGGTTCATCACCCACACAGTGATTGGGACTAGGAGAGAATGAGAGGGTTCATCACCCACACAGTGATTGGGACTAGGAGAGAATGAGAGGGTTCATCACCCACACAGTGATTGGGACTAGGAGAGAATGGGAGGGTTCATCACCCACACAGTGATTGGGAGTAGGAGAGAATGAGAGGGTTCATCACCTACACAGTGATTGGGAGTAGGAGAGAATGAGAGGGTCCATCACCTACACACTGATTGGGACTAGGAGAGAATGGGAGGGTCCATCACCTACACAGTGACTGGGACTAGGAGAGAATGGGAGGGTCCATCACACACACAGTGATTGGGACTAGGAGAGAATGGGAGGGTCCATCACCTGCTCACTGATTGGGACTAGGAGAGAATGAGAGGGTTCATCACCCACACAGTGATTGGGACTAGGAGAGAATGAGAGGGTTCTTCACCCACACAGTGATTGGGACTAGGAGAGAATGAGAGGGTCCATCACCGACACAGTGATTGGGACTAGGAGAGAATGAGAGGGTTCATCACCTGCACACTGATTGGGACTCGGAGAGAATGAGAGGGTTCATCACCCACACAGTGTTTGGGACTAGGAGAGAATGGGAGGGTTCATCACCCACACAGTGATTGGGAGTAGGAGAGAATGAGAGGGTTCATCACCTACACACTGATTGGGACTAGGAGAGAATGAGAGGGTTCATCACCTACACACTGATTGGGACTAGGAGAGAATGAGAGGGTTCATCACCCACACACTGATTGGGACCAGGAGAGAATGGGAGGGTCCATCACCCACACAGTGATTGGGAACAGGAGAGAATGGGAGGGTCCATCACCCACACAGTGATTGGGACCAGGAGAGAATGAGAGGGTTCATCACCTACACACTGATTGGGACTAGGAGAGAATGAGAGGGTTCATCACCTACACAGTGATTGGGACTAGGAGAGAATGAGAGGGTCCATCACCCACACAGTGATTGGGACTAGGAGAGAATGGGAGGGTTCATCACCCACACAGTGATTGGGACTAGGAGAGAATGAGAGGGTTAATCACCTACACAGTGATTGGGACTAGGAGAGAATGAGAGGGTTCATCACCTACACAGTGATTGGGACCAGGAGAGAATGAGAGGGTCCATCACCAACACAGTGATTGGGACTAGGAGAAATGGGAGGGTCCATCACGCACTCAGTGATTGGGACTAGGAGAGAATGGGAGGGTCCATCACCTACACACTGATTGGGACTAGGAGAGAATGGGAGGGTTCATCACCTGCACAGTGATTGGGACCAGGAGAGAATGAGAGGGTTCATCACCTGCACAATGATTGGGACCAGGAGAGAATGAGAGGGTTCATCACCTACACAATGATTGGGACCAGGAGAGAATGAGAGGGTTCATCACCTACACAATGATTGGGACCAGGAGAGAATGAGAGGGTTCATCACCTACACAATGATTGGGACCAGGAGAGAATGAGAGGGTTCATCACCTACACAATGATTGGGACTAGGAGAGAATGGGAGGGTCCATCACCTACACACTGATTGGGACTAGGAGAGAATGGGAGGGTCCATCACCTACACACTGATTGGGACTAGGAGAGAATGAGAGGGTTCATCACCTACACACTGATTGGGACTAGGAGAGAATGAGAGGGTTCATCACCTACACAGTGATTGGGACTAGGAGAGAATGAGAGGGTTCATCACCCACACAGTGATTGGGACTAGGAGAGAATGAGAGGGTCCATCACCTACACAGTGATTGGGACTAGGAGAGAATGAGAGGGTTCATCACCTACACAGTGATTGGGACTAGGAGAGAATGAGAGGGTTCATCACCTACACACTGATTGGGACTAGGAGAGAATGAGAGGGTTCATCACCTACACACTGATTGGGACTAGGAGAGAATGAGAGGGTCCATCACCCACACAGTGATTGGGACTAGGAGAGAATGAGAGGGTTCATCACCTACACAGTGATTGGGACTAGGAGAGAATGAGAGGGTTCATCACCTACACAGTGATTGGGACTAGGAGAGAATGAGAGGGTTCATCACCTACACAGTGATTGGGACTAGGAGAGAATGAGAGGGTCCATCACCTACACACTGTCTACTCGGGAACAGGACACCCCATTCCTGATCAGAGGACCTCATTTTGTTTTGAATAAAATTTTCTTCCAACAGAGAAATTGAAATTTCATCGAAAACATTTGAAAGTATTCTTTTTTGTTTCCGCAGTCACTCACAGGAGGTCCTTGCAGTCCAGGGGGTCCTTTGGGTCCGAGCAGTCCTCTTGGTCCCTTGGAGATAAAGAGAGGAGAGAGATATATTTTAGAATAAATACTTGTACACCACAAAGCACAGTTGATCAAACTATGAGGTGTTGTGGTGAGGTAATTAAACCTTAGACTGCCTACGGCCTCTGCTCCTTCTGATGTTCAAGCTTTGACCTTCTTTAGCATTCAGGCAGATGGAGTTCGCCTGACAGGGTTATCTATTAATGGGGAAGTTAATGGTCAGAGGGCCACACGGCGATCGTACATAGGAGCAATGGACAAACAAGGTAAAACCTGTCTCATTACCTTAAAGTGAGCGCTGTGGGACTTTCATAACACAGGAAACCAACAGGCAAGATCTCGCAATAGCCCAGATCGCAGGGCACGTTGACCCAGCCTAGGTCCTGTAGCTGCTTGAAGATGAAGCCCAGATTTTCTTCTTCAGTGTCCGGGTGTAGGATCTTCACCCAAACCAGAGCGCCTGAGACACGTTGGGCTACAGATGCTCCTGGCAGGTGCTGGTGTCGGGCCCCATTACTGAACAAGTAAATCAAGGCTCAAGGCTTGAATGCCCATCCCACAACCCTGGAACTTGAATTACCTTTACTTCTGTACAGTAAGTACTTCATTAACCCAAATGCTGAGTTATATTGTCTCAGTGTCACTCCCTTAGATACTGGGCCATATCTGTCTACTCGACAATTCCAGAGCCTTGGTTAGGTGACCCAGTCTGACTCCTCCAGATTTCCTTTATTCATTCTCGGGATGCAGGCGTAGCTGGCAAGGCGGGCATTTATTGCCCATTCCCTAGTTGCCCGTGAGAAGGTGGTGCTGGGCCTTCTTTTTGAACCGTTACAGTCCGTGTGGTGAACTGTTAGGCGGGGCGTTCCAGGATTTTGACCCAGCGACCATGAAGGAAGTCGGGATGGTGTGTGACTCGGAGGGGGACTTGGAGGTGGTGGTGTTCCCACCTGCTGCCCTTGTCCTTCTAGGTGGTAGAGGTCTCGGGTTTGGGAGGTGCTGTCGAAGAATCCTTGGGGAGTTGCTGCAGTGCATCCTGTAGATGGGACACAGTGCAGCCACAGACGGATAATGGAGACATGTCCGTTTGATAGGGCCAGGTCTCCACAGGCCCCAATCCTGGTTTGGATTGACCCAGGCTGGCATCAATGGGGGTTTTCTCTTAGCTTGACTCGGTTACAAAGAGCCACGTCCATTTACAATGCAAGTGCAGTCGCCATAACAACCTTATCATGGCCCCATGTGTAGTATTATGTCTCTGTGCACTTTATCTGAAGGGACAGGAATACATTGGGGGACCCAGTCCAACAGGCAGGTTCCAAGGGGCTTTTGAAGGAAGTGGGAGAGGTAGCAAGTTAATGGGGTTATTTGGGGGAGGAGTAAGCAGGGGGAAGGGACTTTGGAGGAGAATTTTTCCTCTTGGGATGTGTGCGATGCTGGCAAGGCAGCAATTAGTGCCCATCCCATGGTGCCCTGAGAGTATTGAGTCAACCACATACCGTGGGACTGGAGTCACATGTAGGTCAGACCAGGTCGAGGTCGAAGCCTCCATCCCTAAAGGACATTAGTGAACCATTTCAGTGCTCATGACAATTTGGCAGCTCTCATGGTCATTTGTACAGCCACAAGTGATCAGATTTAGTGAATTCAGTTTCACTGATTGCCTCGGTGGGATTCAATCCCCAGCCTCGAGGATGCTGGTCGACGACCAGAACCATTAGGCCATAATACGCTTGGGAGATGGATAACAAGGCAAATGACTTGGGATAATGAGGCAAAGGGGTATTGGGAGAGAGGGAGTGGGGTGAAGGGGTATTGGGAGAGAGGGAGTGGGGTGAAGGGGTATTGGGAGAGAGGGAGTGGGGTGAAGGGGTATTGGGAGAGAGGGAGTGGGGTGAAGGGGTATTGGGAGAGAGGGAGTGGGGTGAAGGGTATTGGGAGAGAGGGAGTGGGGTGAAGGGGTATTGGGAGAGAGGGAGTGGGGTGAAGGGTATTGGGAGAGAGGGAGTGGGGTGAAGGGGTATTGGGAGAGAGGGAGTGGGGTGGAGGGGTATTGGGAGAGAGGGAGTGGGGTGGAGGGGTATTGGGAGAGAGGGAGTGGGGTGAAGGGGTATTGGGAGAGAGGGAGTGGGGTGAAGGGGTATTGGGAGAGAGGGAGTGGGGTGAAGGGTATTGGGAGAGAGGGAGTGGGGTGAAGGGGTATTGGGAGAGAGGGAGTGGGGTGAAGGGGTATTGGGAGAGAGGGAGTGGGGTGAAGGGGTATTGGGAGAGAGGGAGTGGGGTGAAGGGGTATTGGGAGAGAGGGAGTGGGGTGAAGGGGTATTGGGAGGGAGGGAGTGGGGGAAGGGGTATTGGGAGAGAGGGAGTGGGGTGAAGGGGTATTGGGAGAGAGGGAGTGGGGTGAAGGGGTATTGGGAGAGAGGGAGTGGGGTGAAGGGGTATTGGGAGAGCGGGAGTGGGGTGAAGGGGTATTGGGAGAGAGGGAGTGGGGTGAAGGGGTATTGGGAGAGAGGGAGTGGGGTGAAGGGGAATTGGGAGAGAGGGAGTGGGGTGAAGGGGAATTGGGAGAGCGGGAGTGGGGTGAAGGGTATTGGGAGAATGGGAGTGGGGTGAAGGGGAATTGGGAGAATGGGAGTGGGGTGAAGGGGTATTGGGAGAGAGGGAGTGGGGTGAAGGGGAATTGGGAGAGAGGGAGTGGGGTGAAGGGGTATTGGGAGAGAGGGAGTGGAGTGAAGGGGAATTGGGAGAGAGGGAGTGGGGTGAAGGGGTATTGGGAGAATGGGAGTGGGGTGAAGGGGAATTGGGAGAGAGGGAGTGGGGTGAAGGGGTATTGGGAGAGAGGGAGTGGGGTGAAGGGGAATTGGGAGAGAGGGAGTGGGGTGAAGGGGTATTGGGAGAGAGGGAGTGGAGTGAAGGGGAATTGGGAGAGAGGGAGTGGGGTGAAGGGGTATTGGGAGAATGGGAGTGGGGTGAAGGGGTATTGGGAGAGAGGGAGTGGGGTGAAGGGGTATTGGGAGAGAGGGAGTGGGGTGAAGGGTATTGGGAGAGAGGGAGTGGAGTGAAGGGGAATTGGGAGAGAGGGAGTGGGGTGAAGGGGTATTGGGAGAATGGGAGTGGGGTGAAGGGGTATTGGGAGAGAGGGAGTGGGGTGAAGGGGTATTGGGAGAGAGGGAGTGGGGTGAAGGGGTATTGGGAGAGAGGGAGTGGGGTGAAGGGGTATTGGGAGAGAGGGAGTGGGGTGAAGGGGTATTGGGAGAGAGGGAGTGGGGTGAAGGGGTATTGGGAGAGAGGGAGTGGGGTGAAGGGGTATTGGGAGAATGGGAGTGGGGTGAAGGGTATTGGGAGAGAGGGAGTGGGGTGAAGGGGTATTGGGAGAGAGGGAGTGGGGTGAAGGGGAACTGGGAGAGAGGGAGTGGGGTGAAGGGGTATTGGGAGAATGGGAGTGGGGTGAAGGGGTATTGGGAGAGAGGGAGTGGGGTGAAGGGGTATTGGGAGAGAGGGAGTGGGGTGAAGGGGTATTGGGAGAGAGGGAGTGGGGTGAAGGGGTATTGGGAGAGAGGGAGTGGGGTGAAGGGGAATTGGGAGAGAGGGAGTGGGGTGAAGGGGTATTGGGAGAGAGGGAGTGGGGTGAAGGGTATTGGGAGAGAGGGAGTGGGGTGAAGGGGTATTGGGAGAGAGGGAGTGGGGTGAAGGGGTATTGAGAGAGAGGGAGTGGGGTGAAGGGGTATTGGGAGAGAGGGAGTGGGGTGAAGGGGTATTGGGAGAATGGGAGTGGGGTGAAGGGGTATTGAGAGGGAGGGAGTGGGGGAAGGGGTATTGGGAGAGAGGGAGTGGGGTGAAGGGGTATTGGGAGAGAGGGAGTGGGGTGAAGGGGAACTGGGAGAGAGGGAGTGGGGTGAAGGGGTATTGGGAGAATGGGAGTGGGGTGAAGGGGTATTGGGAGAGAGGGAGTGGGGTGAAGGGGTATTGGGAGAGAGGGAGTGGGGTGAAGGGGAACTGGGAGAGAGGGAGTGGGGTGAAGGGGTATTGGGAGAGAGGGAGTGGGGTGAAGGGGTATTGGAAGAGAGGGAGTGGGGTGAAGGGGAATTGGGAGAGTGGGAGTGGGGTGAAGGGGTATTGGGAGAGAGGGAGTGGGGTGAAGGGGAACTGGGAGAGAGGGAGTGGGGTGAAGGGGTATTGGGAGAGAGGGAGTGGGGTGAAGGGGTATTGGGAGAGAGGGAGTGGGGTGAAGGGGAACTGGGAGAGAGGGAGTGGGGTGAAGGGGTATTGGGAGAGAGGGAGTGGGGTGAAGGGGAATTGGGAGAGAGGGAGTGGGGTGAATGGGTATTGGGAGAGAGGGAGTGGGGTGAAGGGGTATTGGGAGAGAGGGAGTGGGGTGAAGGGGTATTGGGGGGTAGGGAGTGGGGTGAAGGGGTATTGGGAGAGAGGGAGTGGGGTGAAGGGGAATTGGGAGAGAGGGAGTGGGGTGAAGGGGAATTGGGAGAGAGGGAGTGGGGTGAAGGGGAACTGGGAGAGAGGGAGTGGGGTGAAGGGGTATTGGAAGAGAGGGAGTGGGGTGAAGGGGAACTGGGAGAGAGGGAGTGGGGTGAAGGGGTATTGGGAGAGAGGGAGTGGGGTGAAGGGGTATTGGGAGAGAGGGAGTGGGGTGAAGGGGTATTGCGAGAGAGGGAGTGGGGTGAAGGGGTATTGGGAGAGAGGGAGTGGGGTGAAGGGGAACTGGGAGAGAGGGAGTGGGGTGAAGGGGAACTGGGAGAGAGGGAGTGGGGTGAAGGGGTATTGGGAGAGAGGGAGTGGGGTGAAGGGGTATTGGGAGAGAGGGAGTGGGGTGAAGGGGAATTGGGAGAGAGGGAGTGGGGTGAAGGGGTATTGGAAGAGAGGGAGTGGGGTGAAGGGGAACTGGGAGAGTGGGAGTGGGGTGAAGGGGTATTGGGAGAGAGGGAGTGGGGTGAAGGGGTATTGGGAGAGAGGGAGTGGGGTGAAGGGGAACTGGGAGAGAGGGAGTGGGGTGAAGGGGTATTGGGAGAGGGAGTGGGGTGAAGGGGTATTGGGAGAGAGGGAGTGGGGTGAAGGGGTATTGGGAGAGAGGGAGTGGGGTGAAGGGGAACTGGGAGAGAGGGAGTGGGGTGAAGGGGTATTGGGAGAGAGGGAGTGGGGTGAAGGGGTATTGGGAGAGAGGGAGTGGGGTGAAGGGGTATTGGGAGAGAGGGAGTGGGGTGAAGGGGAATTGGGAGAGAGGGAGTGGGGTGAAGGGGTATTGGGAGAGAGGGAGTGGGGTGAAGGGGAACTGGGAGAGAGGGAGTGGGGTGAAGGGGTATTGGGAGAGAGGGAGTGGGGTGAAGGGGTATTGGGAGAGAGGGAGTGGGGTGAAGGGGTATTGGGAGAGAGGGAGTGGGGTGAAGGGGTATTGGGAGAGAGGGAGTGGGGTGAAGGGGAATTGGGAGAGAGGGAGTGGGGTGAAGGGGTATTGGGAGAGAGGGAGTGGGGTGAAGGGGAATTGGGAGAGAGGGAGTGGGGTGAAGGGGTATTGGAAGAGAGGGAGTGGGGTGAAGGGGAACTGGGAGAGTGGGAGTGGGGTGAAGGGGTATTGGAAGAGAGGGAGTGGGGTGAAGGGGAACTGGGAGAGTGGGAGTGGGGTGAAGGGGTATTGGGAGAGAGGGAGTGGGGTGAAGGGGTATTGGGAGAGAGGGAGTGGGGTGAAGGGGAACTGGGAGAGAGGGAGTGGGGTGAAGGGGTATTGGGAGAGAGGGAGTGGGGTGAAGGGGAATTGGGAGAGAGGGAGTGGGGTGAAGGGGTATTGGGAGAGAGGGAGTGGGGTGAAGGGGTATTGGAAGAGAGGGAGTGGGGTGAAGGGGAACTGGGAGAGTGGGAGTGGGGTGAAGGGGTATTGGGAGAGAGGGAGTGGGGTGAAGGGGTATTGGGAGAGAGGGAGTGGGGTGAAGGGGAACTGGGAGAGAGGGAGTGGGGTGAAGGGGTATTGGGAGAGAGGGAGTGGGGTGAAGGGGAATTGGGAGAGAGGGAGTGGGGTGAAGGGGAACTGGGAGAGAGGGAGTGGGGTGAAGGGGTATTGGGAGAGAGGGAGTGGGGTGAAGGGGAACTGGGAGAGCGGGAGTGGGGTGAAGGGGAATTGGGAGAGAGGGAGTGGGGTGAAGGGGTATTGGGAGAGAGGGAGTGGGGTGAAGGGGTATTGGGAGAGAGGGAGTGGGGTGAAGGGGTATTGGGAGAGAGGGAGTGGGGTGGAGGGGTATTGGGAGAGAGGGAGTGGGGTGAAGGGGTATTGGGAGAGAGGGAGTGGGGTGAAGGGGTATTGGGAGAGAGGGAGTGGGGTGAAGGGGTATTGGGAGAGAGGGAGTGGGGTGAAGGGGTATTGGGAGAGAGGGAGTGGGGTGGAGGGGTATTGGGAGAGAGGGAGTGGGGTGAAGGGGTATTGGGAGAGAGGGAGTGGGGTGAAGGGGTATTGGGAGAGAGGGAGTGGGGTGAAGGGGTATTGGGAGAGAGGGAGTGGGGTGAAGGGGAATTGGGAGAGAGGGAGTGGGGTGAAGGGGTATTGGGAGAGAGGGAGTGGGGTGAAGGGTATTGGGAGAGAGGGAGTGGGGTGAAGGGGTATTGGGAGAGCGGGAGTGGGGTGAAGGGGAATTGGGAGAGAGGGAGTGGGGTGAAGGGGTATTGGGAGAGAGGGAGTGGGGTGAAGGGTATTGGGAGAGAGGGAGTGGGGTGAAGGGTATTGGGAGAGAGGGAGTGGGGTGAAGGGGAATTGGGAGAGAGGGAGTGGGGTGAAGGGTATTGGGAGAGAGGGAGTGGGGTGAAGGGTATTGGGAGAGAGGGAGTGGGGTGAAGGGGTATTGGGAGAGAGGGAGTGGGGTGAAGGGGAATTGGGAGAGAGGGAGTGGGGTGAAGTGGTATTGGGGGAGAGGGAGTGGGGTGAAGGGGAACTCGGAGAGAGGGAGTGGGGTGAAGGGGTATTGGGAGAGAGGGAGTGGGGTGAAGGGGTATTGGGAGAGAAGGAGTGGGGTGAAGGGGAATTGGGAGAGAGGGAGTGGGGTGAAGGGGTATTGGGCGGTAGGGAGTGGGGTGAAGGGGTATTGGGAGAGAGGGAGTGCGGTGAATGGGTATTGGGAGAGAGGGAGTGGGGTGAAGGGGTATTGGGGGGTAGGGAGTGGGGTGAAGGGGTATTGGGAGAGAGGGAGTGGGGTGAAGGGGAATTGGGAGAGAGGGAGTGAGGTGAAGGGGTATTGGGGGGTAGGGAGTGGGGTGAAGGGGTATTGGGAGAGAAGGAGTGGGGTGAAGGGGTATTGGGAGAGAGGGAGTGGGGTGAAGGGGTATTGGGAGGGAGGGAGTGGGGGAAGGGGAATTGGGAGAGAGGGAGTGGGGTGAAGGGGAATTGGGAGAGAGGGAGTGGGGTGAAGGGGTATTGGGAGAGAGGGAGTGGGGTGGAGGGGTATTGGGAGAGAGGGAGTGGGGTGAAGGGGAATTGGGAGAGAGGGAGTGGGGTGAAGGGGAATTGGGAGAGAGGGAGTGGGGTGAAGGGGTATTGGGAGGGAGGGAGTGGGGGAAGGGGAATTGGGAGAGAGGGAGTGGGGTGAAGGGGAATTGGGAGAGAGGGAGTGGGGTGAAGGGGTATTGGGAGAGAGGGAGTGGGGTGAAGGGGTATTGGGAGAGAGGGAGTGGGGTGAAGGGGAATTGGAAGAGAGGGAGTGGGGTGAAGGGGTATTGGGAGAGAGGGAGTGGGGTGAAGGGTATTGGGAGAGAGGGAGTGGGGTGGAGGGGTAATGGGGAGAGAGGGAGTGGGGTGGAGGGTATTGGGAGAGAGGGAGTGGGGTGAAGGGTATTGGGAGAGAGGGAGTGGGGTGGAGGGGTATTGGGAGAGAGGGAGTGGGGTGAAGGGGTATTGGGAGAGAGGGAGTGGGGTGAAGGGGAATTGGAAGAGAGGGAGTGGGGTGAAGGGGTATTGGGAGAGAGGGAGTGCGGTGAAGGGGAATTGGGAGAGAGGGAGTGGGGTGAAGGGGTATTGGGAGAGAGGGAGTGGGGTGAAGGGGTATTGGGAGAGAGGGAGTGGGGTGAATGGGTATTGGGAGAGAGGGAGTGCGGTGAAGGGGTATTGGGAGAGAGGGAGTGGGGTGGAGGGGTATTGGGAGAGAGGGAGTGGGGTGAAGGGGAACTGGGAGAGAGGGAGTGGGGTGAAGGGGTATTGAGAGAGAGGGAGTGGGGTGAAGGGGAATTGGGAGAGAGGGAGTGGGGTGAAGGGGTATTGGGAGGGAGGGAGTGGATTGAAGCGGTATTGAGAGGGAGGGAGTGGGGTGAAGGGGTATTGGGAGAGAGGGAGTGGGGTGAAGGGGTATTGAGAGGGAGGGAGTGGATTGAAGGGGTATTGAGAGGGAGGGAGTGGATTGAAGGGGTATTGAGAGGGAGGGAGTGGGGGAAGGGGAATTGGGAGAGAGGGAGTGGGGTGAAGGGGTATTGGGAGAGAGGGAGTGAGGTGGAGGGGTATTGGGAGAGAGGGAGTGGGGTGAAGAGGTATTGGGAGAGAGGGAGTGGGGTGAAGGGGAATTGGGAGAGAGGGAGTGGGGTGAAGGGGTATTGGGAGAGAGGGAGTGGGGTGAAGGGGTATTGGGAGAGAGGGAGTGGGGTGAAGGGGTATTGGGAGAGAGGGAGTGGGGTGAAGGGGTATTGGGAGAGAGGGAGTGGGGTGAAGGGGTATTGGGAGAGAGGGAGTGGGGGAAGGGGAATTGGGAGAGAGGGAGTGGGGTGAAGGGGTATTGGGAGAATGGGAGTGGGGTGAAGGGGTATTGGGAGAGAGGGAGTGGGGTGGAGGGGTATTGGGAGAGAGGGAGTGGGGTGGAGGGGTATTGGGAGAGAGGGAGTGGGGTGAAGGGGAATTGGGAGAGAGGGAGTGGGGTGAAGGGGTATTGGGAGAGAGGGAGTGGGGGAAGGGGTATTGGGAGGCAGGGAGTGGATTGAAGGGGTATTGAGAGGGAGGGAGTGGGGGAAGGGGTATTGGGAGAGAGGGAGTGGGGTGAAGGGGAATTGGGAGAGAGGGAGTGGGGTGAAGGGGTATTGGGAGAGAGGGAGTGGGGTGAAGGGGTATTGGGAGAGAGGGAGTGGGGTGAAGGGGTATTGGGAGAGCGGGAGTGGGGTGAAGGGGAATTGGAAGAGAGGGAGTGGGGTGAAGGGGTATTGAGAGGGAGTGGGGTGAAGGGGTATTGGGAGAGAGGGAGTGGGGTGAAGGGGAATTGGGAGAGAGGGAGTGGGGTGAAGGGGTATTGGGAGAGAGGGAGTGGGGTGAAGGGGTATTGGGAGAGAGGGAGTGGGGTGAAGGGGTATTGGGAGAGAGGGAGTGGGGTGAAGGGGTATTGGGAGAGAGGGAGTGGGGTGAAGGGGAATTGGGAGAGAGGGAGTGGGGTGAAGGGGTATTGGGAGAGCGGGAGTGGGGTGAAGGGGAATTGGAAGAGAGGGAGTGGGGTGAAGGGGTATTGAGAGGGAGTGGGGTGAAGGGGTATTGGGAGAGAGGGAGTGGGGTGAAGGGGAATTGGGAGAGAGGGAGTGGGGTGAAGGGGTATTGGGAGAGAGGGAGTGGGGTGAAGGGGTATTGGGAGAGAGGGAGTGGGGTGAAGGGGTATTGGGAGAGAGGGAGTGGGGTGAAGGGGTATTGGGAGAGAGGGAGTGGGGTGAAGGGGAATTGGGAGAGAGGGAGTGGGGTGAAGGGGTATTGGGAGAGAGGGAGTGGGGTGAAGGGGTATTGGGAGAGAGGGAGTGGGGTGAAGGGGAATTGGGAGAGAGGGAGTGGGGTGAAGGGGTATTGGGAGAGAGGGAGTGGGGTGAAGGGGAATTGGGAGAGAGGGAGTGGGGTGAAGGGGTATTGGGAGAGAGGGAGTGGGGTGAAGGGGTATTGGGAGAGAGGGAGTGGGGTGAAGGGGAATTGGGAGAGAGGGAGTGGGGTGAAGGGGTATTGGGAGAGAGGGAGTGGGGTGAAGGGGAACTGGGAGAGAGGGAGTGCGGTGAATGGGTATTGGGAGAGAGGGAGTGCGGTGAATGGGTATTGGGAGACAGTTCCAAGATACATGTGCATAGTGACTGGGCCTCTGATTGGGGAAATGAGGGAGTGAGTTGGGAGCAGTAACTCAGCACTGGAAGGATATACAATGCGACCTGGAGGCAGGCAGGGTGCAGCCTGGGGAGACGGACAGGGTGCAGCCTGGGGAGACGGACAGGGTGCAGCCTGGGGAGACGGACAGGGTGCAGCCTGGGGAGACGGACAGGGTGCAGCCTGGGGAGACGGACAGGGTGCAGCCTGGGGAGACGGACAGGGTGCAGCCTGGGGAGACGGACAGGGTGCAGCCTGGGGAGACGGACAGGGTGCAGCCTGGGGAGACGGACAGGGTGCAGCCTGGGGAGACGGACAGGGTGCAGCCTGGGGAGACGGACAGGGTGCAGCCTGGGGAGACGGACAGGATGCAGCCTGGAGACGGACAGGGTGCAGCCTGGAGACGGACTGGGGGCTGCCTGGAGACAGACAGTGCAGCCTGGAGACAGACAGTGCAGCCTGGAGACAGACAGTGCAGCCTGGAGACAGACAGGGGGCAGCCTGGAGACTGGCAGCTTTTCCCAAAGGACAGAGCTCTCTGGACCCTTGTCCCACTGGACGTTGTCTCACTGATGTTGGAGGCACCTCTCCCTGTCCTGGTTTCTCAGCACTCTAAAGTGGAACAAACCCAAAAACTGAGATATACTTACAGGTTCACCCGGCAGCCCTCTGGGCCCAGCCTCACCATCGTCTCCCTGGAGACAAACAACAAACAGAAAACATTAACTGGCAAAATTTAAGGTAGTCTTACGAGCACCGTAACTGGCGTGGAAGTCTGGGACTGCGGCCACTCGCGTTGAAAATATCCTCCGGTAAACTGCCAGCAGCGTGTCCTCGGGTTTACCTCTCCGGAGGAAAATTGGCCCTTCAAATATTGACAGCCTTTCTCGGTCGAGAGAATTTCAACCCATCGCGGGCAGAGTTCATCCAGTCGCTGCGCGGGACTGAGTTTTTAAAGGTTTGTATCATTTTTTAATTGATGTGTTTATCACTTCGCTGGTAAAATAAGCGATCAGAGGGAATCTGCCCAAATATCCATATTGCCACCGCACAGAGACCAGAGGGATTGTAACCCTTGTTTCAAGGTTCCAGAAGGCAACATGAGTGAACTTCCCAGCGGCCTCCGACCTTCTTGCTGTTAATTCCACGCAATAAAGAAACAAAGGTAGATTAAAAAGTGAGGAGAGGTCTAGTGTTGAACAAAAGAAAGATTGAAAAGAGAAGGGAAAGAGGAAAAGACTATCTCAAGAGGAGCTGATGTGTCAGGAGCTCAGGGAGACTAGATCTGGATTCACTCCCAAGTCCAAGTGGTGAGACCACAGTCTTTAACTTGCATCGGAGAACAGGGACCTTCAGGTCCTCTGTCTCAGCTGGAATGAGACTGAGGTCCCACAGGTAAAGAGATAGGCCCGTTCGCTGTAACGTCAGGGGGTAACCACCCTGGGAAATGAGGGGAACGGTCACTGTGTTTAATCCCCTGCCTCCATCAGTCTCAGTCTCAGAAACACCTTGACCTGGGACTGGACTGGATTTGAGCTCAGGCTGCCAGAGATTACACCGAGTGACGTCGAGTCCACAGCACAGAAACAGGCCATTCGGCCCAACAGGTCCATGCTGTTGTTTATGCTCCACACGAGCCTCCTCCCTCCCTACTTCATCTCACCCTATCACCATACCCTTCTATTCCTTTCTCCCTCATGTGTTTATCTAGCTTCCTCTTAAATGTATCGATGCTATTCGCCTCAACTACTCCCTGTGATAGCGAGTTCCACATTCTAACCACTCTCTGGGTAAAGAAATTTCTCCTGAATTCCCTATTGGATTTATTAGTGACCATCTCATATTTATGGACCCTCGTTCTGGTCTCCCCCACAAGTGGGAACATCTTCTCTACGTCTACCCTATCAAACCCTTTCATAATCTTGAAGACCTCCATCAGGTCACCCCTCGGTCTTCTCTTTTGTGGAGAAAAGAGCCCCAGCCCGTTCAATCTTTCCTGATTGAAAGATAAGGCTTATTATGAACGAGTCTTCAACACAATGGGGTAAGTTTTCACCCTGCCTCTCGGTCGTTGTGCATCAGCCGCCCGTTATAGAACCGCCCGAGTGCCATCGACAAGGGAGACAATCCACAACGCCAGTTTTACACCCGGAGTGGGGGGGGGGGGGGGGCAAGATGAAAACATACCCCAGTGCCCCACCCCACCCCACCGCTCACTTTCTCCATTTGGGGTGGATTCAAACTGAAAGGGGAAATGACAGAACCTCACCCACTGCCCCATCCAGTATGTATCAAAGAGGGGAGACCTTTAATCTACCTCCCCGGGCTGGTCCCAGGGATCAAAGGAGGGTGTCCCACACGCTGCACTCTCCGGTCTCCCCACCAGGACCCCGCCGCCATTTTAACGGCCGATCGAGCTGGGCGCCCATCGTGGACCGTCCTCTCAGTGAAAGCGCATCGAGCGTCAAGCCCAAAGCCAGTGAGCTGCCTCCGATCAGCTGTTCCGGCCGGCCGGCCGGCCGGATTGGTATCGAGGCCCGGCCGTTAAAATGGCGACCCACGCATCCCGCCCGGGAGTTAAAATGGCGACCCGCGCATCCCGCCCGCGAGTTAAAACTCCCCCCCCCCTGGCGAGACGACCTTTGACCGGTGCCTGCATCGGTCCCGCTGAGATCGGTCGGTACGGACAAACAGACCCGTTGCCCCGGGAGCTCCGACCGTCCGTCAAACCCCGAGGGCGGCGGAGATCTCGAAACGCGTTGTGCTTACGGGGGGCAAACACTCACCCTCTCTCCGTCTTCCCCCAGATCTCCCAGCAGTCCCTGCGCACCAGGCTCTCCCTGAAACAACAAAAACGAGGAATGAGTTCGTGCTCAGGAGCCCCGCGGGGGGGGGGGGTAACGCTACCGACGCCGTGCTTCCAGCAAGGAGCCTCGCCCGCCGGGAGGTGCCGTAACCTGCAGGGCGACAGACCAAGAGCTGGAAAGTGGGATTAGGCCGGATGGCTCTTTCTCGGCCGGCACGGACACGATGGGCCGAACGGCCTCCTTCTGCGCCGTAAATTTCAATGATTCTGTGATCTGAAAGGCGGCACCTCCGACAGTGCAGCACTCCCTCACAGGGGCTCGTAAAGCATTGAGGCCAGCTGTTGCGCTGCCCGAATTGGTGGTAGAGGCAGGGACCCTCAACTCTTTTGAAAAGTACCTGGACCTGCACCTAAGGTGCTGTAAGCTGCAGGGCCACAGACCGGGTGGGATGAGAATGGGCACCTGGTCGTTCTTCGAGCCGGGGCGGACACGATGGGCCGAATGGCCCCCGTCTGTGCTGTATCTTTTCGATGGTTCTGTGGTTCTATGGTTTCATGACTTTGGTTGCTGGGTGACTGATTACAGTACTTCAGGAGAGACATCGAAACAATGAGTCGCTGGGAGGCTCGCCCATTACTGGTTTAACAGTCCGACTCTGCTGCTATGTAGCAGCTCATCTCAGCAGTTGCTCTTGATAATGCCGCCTGGCGATCGGTGAGACAGCAGAGGGTGGACGTTCCGATCGGCATGGCTTATAGTTTTTTGACCAGAAACTTAACTGGACCAGCCACATAAATACTGTGGCGACAAGAGCAGGTCAGAGGCTGGGTATTCTGCGGCGAGTGACTCACCTCCTGACTCCCCAAAGCCTTTCCACCATCTACAAGGCACAAGTCAGGAGTGTGATGGAATACTCTCCACTTGCCTGGATGAGTGCAGCTCCAACAACACTCAAGAAACTCGACACCATCCAGGACAAAGCAGCCCGCTTGATTGGCACCCCATCCACCACCCTAAACGTTCACTCCCTTCACCACCGGCGCACTGTGGCTGCAGTGTGTACCATCCACAGGATGCACTGCAGCAACTCGCCAAGGCTTCTTCGACAGCACCTCCCAAACCCGCGACCTCTACCACCTAGAAGGACAAGGGCAGCAGGCACATGGGAACGACACCACCAGCACGTTCCCCTCCAAGTCACACACCATCCCGACTTGGAAGTATATCACCGTTCCTTCATCATCGCTGGGTCAAAATCCTGGAACTCCCTACCTAACAGCACTGTGGGAGAACCTTCACCACACGGACTGCAGCGGTTCAAGAAGGCGGCTCACCACCACCTTCTCAAGGGCAATTGGGGATGGGCAATAAATGCTGGCCTCGCCAGCGACGCCCACATCCCATGAACAAATAAAAATAAAGTTGACGCACTCGCTCTGTTTGAGAAGGTGTGACCACCCATTTGTTCCGAACTGGCTATAAAACGGGAAGTGATCTTTGCAATTTGCAAACTTCCACCCTTGCGTTTTGACCCTTCAAACCTCTTCCTCTGGCAACGTCACCGGTCCTGAGCTCCCAGTGGGGAGACGCATTCCAGGAGAGCCGGGACTGGAGACAGGACCATACCTGCAACCCATGGGAGAGTGGGAACAGTGAATCTATGAGGGGAATGGCCGAGCGGGAATCCCATGGGATCGGGTGGAATATCAGTTTTACACCCCGCCCAATATCACTCTCCACTGATTCGCAACGGCGAGTAAAATCGGGGCGGGGTCTAAAACCAGCGTCACCCCCGATCCCTTCAACCCATGGGCGGGTTGGGTTAAAATTGTCCCCAATACACGGTCTACCCTTTCCCGTTTGAGCCGTTTCATCTCTTTCCCCTGCCGAGAAACGATGGATGGTGGAATGGCGGCAGGATCTCATTGGAGGCTCCGCTAGCGCCAGCGTCCTGAACCTGAGGTCTTGCAGACGATGAGCGGAGCTCCAGAGGATGACAAGGGGGGGGTTCAACCTTCGGGGGACTTCACATCTGGGTCGAGGAGAACGAAACGAATGGGCCACTCGCCCACTGCAATTCAGTGACTTCCACCAGTGTCCGCAGGCACATAACTGAACTCGGATCACTGGGACAAGTGAGTAACTGGACTCGGGCCATTGTGACAAGTGAGTAACGGGACCCGGGCCATTGTGACAAGTGAGTAACTGGACCCGGGCCATTGTGACAAGCGAGTAACTGGACACAGGCCATTGTGACAAGTGAGTAACTGGACTCAGGCCATTGTGACAATCGAGTAACTGGACCCGGGCCATTGTGACAAGTGAGTAACTGGACCCGGGTCATTGTGACAAGTGAGTAACTGAACCCGGGTCATTGTGACAAGTGAGTAACTGGACCCGGGCCATTGTGACAATCGAGTAACTGAACCCGGGTCATTGTGACAAGTGAGTAACTGGACTCGGGCCATTGTGACAAGTGAGTAACTGGACTCAGGCCATTGTGACAATCGAGTAACTGGACCCGGGCCATTGTGACAAGTGAGTAACTGGACCCGGGTCATTGTGACAATCGAGTAACTGGACACAGGCCATTGTGACAAGTGAGTAACTGGACTCAGGCCATTGTGACAATCGAGTAACTGGACTCGGGCCATTGTGACAAGTGAGTAACTGGACTCAGGTCATTGTGACAATCGAGTAACTGGACTCGGGCCATTGTGACAAGTGAGTAACTGGACTCGTGCCATTGTGACAAGTGAGTAACTGGACTCGTGCCATTGTGACAATCGAGTAACTGGACTCGGGCCATTGTGACAAGTGAGTAACTGGACTCGTGCCATTGTGACAAGTGAGTAACTGGACTCGTGCCATTGTGACAAGTGAGTAACTGGACCCGGGCCATTGTGACAAGTGAGTAACTGGACTCAGGCCATTGTGACAATCGAGTAACTGGACACAGGCCATTGTGACAAGTGAGTAACTGGACCCGGGCCATTGTGACAAGTGAGTAAATGGACTCGTGCCATTGTGACAAGTGAGTAACTGGACCCGGGCCATTGTGACAAGTGAGTAACTGGACTCAGGCCATTGTGACAATCGAGTAACTGGACACAGGCCATTGTGACAATCGAGTAACTGGACTCGGGCCATTGTGACAAGTGAGTAACTGGACTCGTGCCATTGTGACAAGTGAGTAACTGGACCCGGGCCATTATGACAAGTGAGTAACTGGACCCGGGCCATTGTGACAATCGAGTAACTGGACTCGTGCCATTGTGACAAGTGAGTAACTGGACTCAGGCCATTGTGACAATCGAGTAACTGGACTCGGGCCATTGTGACAATCGAGTAACTGGACTCGGGCCATTGTGACAAGTGAGTAACTGGACCCGGGCCATTGTGACAAGTGAGTAACTGGACTCGGGCCATTGTGACAAGTGAGTAACTGGACTCAGGCCATTGTGACAAGCGAGTAACTGGACTCAGGCCATTATGACAAGTGAGTAACTGGACCCGGGCCATTGTGACAGTCGAGTAACTGGACCCGGGTCATTGTGACAAGTGAGTAACTGGACCCGGGCCATTGTGACAGTCGAGTAACTGGACCCGGGCCATTGTGACAGTCGAGTAACTGGACCCGGGCCATTGTGACAATCGAGTAACTGGACCCGGGCCATTGTGACAAGTGAGTAACTGGACCCGGGCCATTGTGACAAGCGAGTAACTGGACCCGGGCCATTATGACAAGTGAGTAACTGGACCCGGGCCATTGTGACAAGTGAGTAACTGGACTCGTGCCATTGTGACAAGTGAGTAACTGGACCCGGGCCATTGTGACAAGTGAGTAACTGGACTCGTGCCATTGTGACAAGTGAGTAACTGGACTCGTGCCATTGTGACAAGTGAGTAACTGGACTCAGGCCATTGTGACAATCGAGTAACTGGACACAGGCCATTGTGACAATCGAGTAACTGGACTCGGGCCATTGTGACAAGTGAGTAACCGAGTAACTGGACTCGGGCCATTGTGACAATCGAGTAACTGGACTCGGGCCATTGTGACAAGTGAGTAACTGGACCCGGGCCATTGTGACAAGTGAGTAACTGGACTCGGGCCATTGTGACAAGTGAGTAACTGGACTCAGGCCATTGTGACAAGTGAGTAACTGGACCCGGGCCATTGTGACAAGCGAGTAACTGGACCCGGGCCATTGTGACAGTCGAGTAACTGGACCCGGGCCATTGTGACAAGCGAGTAACTGAACTCGGGCCATTGTGACAATCGAGTAACTGGACTCGGGCCATTGTGACAAGCGAGTAACTGAACTCGGATCACTGTGACAAGCGAGTAACTGGACCCGGGCCATTGTGACAAGCGAGTAACTGGACTCGGGCCATTGTGACAATCGAGTCACTGGACTCGGGCCATTGTGACAATCGAGTAACTGGACTCGGGCCATTGTGACAAGCGAGTAACTGAACTCGGATCACTGTGACAAGCGAGTAACTGGACTCGGGCCATTGTGACAAGCGAGTAACTGGACTCGGGCCATTGTGACAAGCGAGTAACTGAACTCGGATCACTGTGACAAGCGAGTAACTGGACCCGGGCCATTGTGACAAGCGAGTAACTGGACTCGGGCCATTGTGACAAGCGAGTAACTGAACTCGGGCCATTGTGACAATCGAGTAACTGGACTCGGGCCATTGTGACAAGCGAGTAACTGGACTCGGGCCATTGTGACAAGCGAGTAACTGGACTCAGGCCATTGTGACAAGTGAGTAACTGGACTCAGGTCATTGTGACAATCGAGTAACTGGACCCGGGCCATTGTGACAAGCGAGTAACTGGACTCGGATCACTGTGACAAGCGAGTAACTGGACCCGGGCCATTGTGACAAGCGAGTAACTGGACTCGGGCCATTGTGACAAGCGAGTAACTGAACTCGGGCCATTGTGACAATCGAGTAACTGGACTCGGGCCATTGTGACAAGCGAGTAACTGGACTCGGGCCATTGTGACAATCGAGTAACTGGACTCGGGCCATTGTGACAAGTGAGTAACTGGACTCGGGCCATTGTGACAATCGAGTCACTGGACTCGGGCCATTGTGACAATCGAGTAACTGGACTCGGGCCATTATGACAAGTGAGTAACTGGACTCGGGCCATTGTGACAATCGAGTAACTGGACTCGGGCCATTGTGACAATCGAGTAACTGGACTCGGGCCATTATGACAAGTGAGTAACTGGACTCGGGCCATTGTGACAAGTGAGTAACTGGACTCAGGCCATTGTGACAATCGAGTAACTGGACTCGGGCCATTGTGACAATCGAGTAACTGGACTCGGGCCATTATGACAAGTGAGTAACTGGACTCGGGCCATTGTGACAATCGAGTAACTGGACTCAGGCCATTATGACAAGTGAGGAACTGGACTCGGGCCATTGTGACAAGTGAGCTCAATGGATCACAGCACTGATATCGTGACATCTTGATGACTGTACTTCCCCTGGAATTCCCTGTCTAGCTGAGATGGGTGGATTATTGGTGGATAGTCTGGCTGGTACACTGCGACCCGCACTCAGTGTGGGCCTGTTACCGCACCCTGAGAGACGAGTCAGAACACTCCGACACTCTGGTCCCACCGCACAATGTTCGGACTGGTCGATGAGGTCTGTACTCACCCGATTCCCCTTCTCTCCAGGCAGTCCAGGCAGACCATCAAACCCTCGGTCACCCTGGCAAACACAAAGCAAGACGTCAGCGGATACATAGGCATCGGATCTCAGCTTTAGCTCACACCCTTACACCAACACACGCCCCGTTTTACACCCCCCCACCCCATCTGAAAACCCCGCCTCATTTTACGCCCAGTTGACTTCACCCTCGGGGAAATATACCAAAGGGGAAACCAGGAATGGAAACAGAAAACTCGGCCCAGAAATCTCTCTTGTCCGTATGAGTGGACGAACACTTTAACGGATCGGTGTGACTTCCCTTGGCTAACTGCAGCGGGGGACGGGGGGTTTAAAGTGGAGGGGTTAACGTTGCCCTGCGAGTCTGTCGCCTGTTCACACGGGCAGCATTGCCAGCTGCCCGTTCTGGGCTCACCACAAAGCGAATGTGAAGTCTGTGCTGTTCGGAGGCCCAAAATCCCGGCCCACCTGATCAAATGAGGAAGATTTAAGGATTTCAAGAAACAACTGGATGTATTTCTGGAGCAGGACAGGATTGAAGGATATGGTGAGAGGCAGGAGGTAGCGGGATGTGACAGGCCCGCACAGTTTCTTGATCCCACTGACCATTCCCCCCCATTGATTCCCCAACTCATGCACGGGTCAAAAGTCAACTTTAGATCCCGAACAGAGCAGGCATCTCTTTACTCCCCCATATATAAGCTCTCCCCTCTCCCTCCTCACTCTGTCACATGCATTCACTCAATTACTCACTCACACACACAATACAACAGGTTGGACACTGCTCCAGGTTACAGGAGGGTGCCCCGGGCCTGGTGACTACATCCTCTTCCATACCTTGATTCCTCCTTCCCCTGGCATCCCTCTCGCTCCGTCAGCTCCTGCACGACCCTGCAACACAAGCCATCCATGTTACTCCGATGCTGATAAACGCATTGGCAGAAGTTTGACTGGCAGTAAATGGGCGAGAATGTTCACTCACCCTCCGGCCTGATTTGCCTGGTGGACCTGAAGTCCCTCGGGAGCCACGGGGACCCTGATAACATCAAGGGTTAAAGGTCAGCACCGGAATACAGTACTCACACTGAGACTCACTGTGCCCCACAATACAGCACACACACACTGTGACTCACTGTACCCCACAATACAGCACACTCACACTGTGACTCACTGTATATCATAATACAGCACACTCACACTGTGACTCACTGTATATCATAATACAGCACACTCACACTGTGACTCACTGTATATCATAATACAGCACACTCACACTGTGACTCACTGTATATCATAATACAGCACACTCACACTGAGACTCACTGTATATCATAATACAGCACACTCACACTGTGACTCACTGTATATCATAATACAGCACACTCACACTGAGACTCACTGTGCCCGACAATACAGCACACACACACTGTGACTCACTGTACCCCACAATACAGCACACTCACACTGCGACTCACTGTACCCCACAATACAACACACTCACACTGTGACTCACTGTATATCATAATACAGCACACTCACACTGTGACTCACTGTATATCATAATACAGCACACTCACACTGAGACTCACTGTACCCCACAATACAGCACACTCACACTGAGACTCACTGTATATCATAATACAGCACACTCACACTGTGACTCACTGTATATCACAATACAGCACACTCACACTGAGACTCACTGTATATCATAATACAGCACACTCACACTGTGACTCACTGTACCCCACAATACAGCACACTCACACTGTGACTCACTGTATATCACAATACAGCACACTCACACTGTGACTCACTGTATATCATAACACAGCACACTCACACTGTGACTCACTGTATATCACAATACAGCACACTCACACTGTGACTCACTGTATATCATAATACAGCACACTCACACTGAGACTCACTGTATATCACAATACAGCACACTCACACTGAGACTCACTGTATATCATAATACAGCACACTCACACTGTGACTCACTGTACCCCACAATACAGCACACTCACACTGTGACTCACTGTACCCCACAATACAACACACTCACACTGAGACTCACTGTACCCGACAATACAACACACTCACACTGAGACTCACTGTACCCCACAATACAACACACTCACACTGAGACTCACTGTGCCCGACAATACAGCACACACACACTGAGACTCACTGTACCCCACAATACAACACACTCACACTGAGACTCACTGTACCCCACAATACAGCACACTCACACTGAGACTCACTGTACCCCACAATACAGCACACTCACACTGAGACTCACTGTACCCCACAATACAACACACTCACACTGAGACTCACTGTACCCCACAATACAGCACACTCACACTGAGACTCACTGTACCCCACAATACAACACACTCACACTGAGACTCACTGTACCCCACAATACAGCACACTCACACTGAGACTCACTGTACCCCACAATACAGCACACTCACACTGAGACTCACTGTACCCCATAATACAGCACACTCACACTGTGACTCACTGTACCCCACAATACAGCACACTCACACTGAGACTCACTGTACCCCACAATACAACACACTCACACTGAGACTCACTGTACCCCACAATACAGCACACTCACACTGAGACTCACTGTACCCCACAATACAACACACTCACACTGAGACTCACTGTACCCCACAATACAGCACACTCACACTGAGACTCACTGTACCCCACAATACAACACACTCACACTGAGACTCACTGTACCCCACAATACAGCACACTCACACTGAGACTCACTGTACCCCACAATACAACACACTCACACTGAGACTCACTGTACCCCATAATACAGCACACTCACACTGTGACTCACTGTACCCCACAATACAGCACACTCACACTGTGACTCACTGTACCCCACAATACAGCACACTCACACTGTGACTCACTGTGCCCGACAATACAGCACACTCACACTGAGACTCACTGTACCCCACAATACAGCACACTCACACTGAGACTCACTGTACCCCATAATACAGCACACTCACACTGTGACTCACTGTACCCCACAATACAGCACACTCACACTGTGACTCACTGTACCCCACAATACAGCACACTCACACTGAGACTCACTGTATATCATAATACAGCACACTCACACTGTGACTCACTGTATATCATAATACAGCACACTCACACTGAGACTCACTGTATATCATAATACAGCACACTCACACTGAGACTCACTGTATATCATAATACAGCACACTCACACTGTGACTCACTGTATATCATAATACAGCACACTCACACTGAGACTCACTGTATATCATAATACAGCACACTCACACTGTGACTCACTGTATATCATAATACAGCACACTCACACTGTGACTCACTGTACCCCACAATACAGCACACTCACACTGAGACTCACTGTATATCACAATACAGCACACTCACACTGTGACTCACTGTATATCATAATACAGCACACTCACACTGTGACTCACTGTACCCCACAATACAGCACACTCACACTGTGACTCACTGTACCCCACAATACAGCACACTCACACTGTGACTCACTGTATATCATAATACAGCACACTCACACTGTGACTCACTGTATATCATAATACAGCACACTCACACTGTGACTCACTGTATATCATAATACAGCACACTCACACTGTGACTCACTGTATATCATAATACAGCACACTCACACTGTGACTCACTGTATATCATAATACAGCACACTCACACTGAGACTCACTGTATATCACAATACAGCACACTCACACTGTGACTCACTGTATATCATAATACAGCACACTCACACTGTGACTCACTGTATATCATAATACAGCACACTCACACTGTGACTCACTGTATATCATAATACAGCACACTCACACTGTGACTCACTGTATATCATAATACAGCACACTCACACTGTGACTCACTGTATATCATAATACAGCACACTCACACTGAGACTCACTGTATATCACAATACAGCACACTCGCACTGTGACTCACTGTATATCATAATACAGCACACTCACACTGTGACTCACTGTATATCATAATACAGCACACTCACACTGTGACTCACTGTATATCATAATACAGCACACTCACACTGTGACTCACTGTATATCATAATACAGCACACTCACACTGCGACTCACTGTATATCATAATACAACACACTCACACTGAGACTCACTGTATATCATAATACAGCACACTCACACTGTGACTCACTGTATATCATAATACAGCACACTCACACTGTGACTCACTGTATATCATAATACAGCACACTCACACTGTGACTCACTGTACCCCACAATACAGCACACTCACACTGTGACTCACTGTATATCATAATACAGCACACTCACACTGTGACTCACTGTATATCATAATACAGCACACTCACACTGAGACTCACTGTGCCCGACAATACAACACACTCACACTGTGACTCACTGTATATCATAATACAGCACACTCACACTGTGACTCACTGTATATCACAATACAGCACACTCACACTGAGACTCACTGTACCCGACAATACAACACACTCACACTGTGACTCACTGTATATCACAATACAACACACTCACACTGAGACTCACTGTGCCCGACAATACAACACACTCACACTGAGACTCACTGTACCCCACAATACAGCACACTCACACTGTGACTCACTGTATATCATAATACAGCACACTCACACTGAGACTCACTGTATATCATAATACAGCACACTCACACTGAGACTCACTGTATATCATAATACAGCACACTCACACTGCGACTCACTGTACCCCATAATACAGCACACTCACACTGAGACTCACTGTATATCATAATACAGCACACTCACACTGCGACTCACTGTACCCCATAATACAGCACACTCACACTGTGACTCACTGTATATCATAATACAGCACACTCACACTGAGACTCACTGTATATCATAATACAGCACACTCACACTGCGACTCACTGTACCCCATAATACAGCACACTCACACTGAGACTCACTGTATATCATAATACAGCACACTCACACTGCGACTCACTGTACCCCATAATACAGCACACTCACACTGTGACTCACTGTACCCCACAATACAGCACACTCACACTGAGACTCACTGTATATCATAATACAGCACACTCACACTGAGACTCACTGTACCCCATAATACAGCACACTCACACTGTGACTCACTGTACCCCACAATACAGCACACTCACACTGTGACTCACTGTACCCCACAATACAGCACACTCACACTGTGACTCACTGTATATCATAATACAGCACACTCACACTGCGACTCACTGTACCCCATAATACAGCACACTCACACTGAGACTCACTGTATATCATAATACAGCACACTCACACTGCGACTCACTGTACCCCATAATACAGCACACTCACACTGTGACTCACTGTACCCCACAATACAGCACACTCACACTGAGACTCACTGTATATCATAATACAGCACACTCACACTGCGACTCACTGTACCCCATAATACAGCACACTCACACTGTGACTCACTGTACCCCACAATACAGCACACTCACACTGTGACTCACTGTACCCCACAATACAGCACACTCACACTGAGACTCACTGTATATC
This sequence comes from Heptranchias perlo, assembly GCF_035084215.1. Lineage (NCBI taxonomy): Eukaryota > Metazoa > Chordata > Chondrichthyes > Hexanchiformes > Hexanchidae > Heptranchias > Heptranchias perlo. Next base: position 618,406 of record NW_027138352.1, on the reverse strand, counting down.
ATAATACAGCACACTCACACTGTGACTCACTGTACCCCACAATACAGCACACTCACACTGTGACTCACTGTACCCCACAATACAGCACACTCACACTGAGACTCACTGTATATCATAATACAGCACACTCACACTGTGACTCACTGTATATCATAATACAGCACACTCACACTGTGACTCACTGTATATCATAATACAGCACACTCACACTGTGACTCACTGTACCCCACAATACAGCACACTCACACTGTGACTCACTGTGCCCGACAATACAGCACACTCACACTGAGACTCACTGTATATCATAATACAGCACACTCACACTGAGACTCACTGTATATCATAATACAGCACACTCACACTGTGACTCACTGTATATCATAATACAGCACACTCACACTGTGACTCACTGTATATCATAATACAGCACACTCACACTGAGACTCACTGTATATCATAATACAGCACACTCACACTGAGACTCACTGTACCCCACAATACAGCACACTCACACTGAGACTCACTGTATATCACAATACAGCACACTCACACTGTGACTCACTGCATATCATAATACAGCACACTCACACTGTGACTCACTGTACCCCACAATACAGCACACTCACACTGTGACTCACTGTATATCATAATACAGCACACTCACACTGTGACTCACTGCATATCATAATACAGCACACTCACACTGTGACTCACTGTACCCCACAATACAGCACACTCACACTGAGACTCACTGTATATCATAATACAGCACACTCACACTGTGACTCACTGTATATCATAATACAGCACACTTACACTGAGACTCACTGTACCCCACAATACAGCACACTCACACTGTGACTCACTGTGCCCGACAATACAACACACTCACACTGAGACTCACTGTACCCCACAATACAGCACACTCACAATGAGACTCACTGTATATCATAATACAGCACACTCACACTGAGACTCACTGTACCCCACAATACAGCACACTCACACTGTGACTCACTGTGCCCGACAATACAACACACTCACACTGAGACTCACTGTACCCCACAATACAGCACACTCACAATGAGACTCACTGTATATCACAATACAGCACACTCACACTGTGACTCACTGTATATCATAATACAGCACACTTACACTGAGACTCACTGTACCCCACAATACAGCACACTCACACTGAGACTCAGTGTATATCACAATACAGCACACTCACACTGTGACTCACTGTATATCATAATACAGCACACTCACACTGTGACTCACTGTATATCATAATACAGCACACTCACACTGTGACTCACTGTATATCATAATACAGCACACTCACACTGTGACTCACTGTATATCATAATACAGCACACTCGCACTGTGACTCACTGTACCCCACAATACAGCACACTCACACTGTGACTCACTGTATATCATAATACAGCACACTCACACTGAGACTCACTGTATATCATAATACAGCACACTCACACTGAGACTCACTGTATATCATAATACAGCACACTCACACTGTGACTCACTGTATATCACAATACAGCACACTCACACTGTGACTCACTGTATATCATAATACAGCACACTCACACTGTGACTCACTGTATATCATAATACAGCACACTCACACTGTGACTCACTGTATATCATAATACAGCACACTCACACTGTGACTCACTGTACCCCACAATACAACACACTCACACTGTGACTCACTGTATATCATAATACAGCACACTCACACTGTGACTCACTGTATATCATAATACAGCACACTCACACTGTGACTCACTGTACCCCACAATACAACACACTCGCACTGTGACTCACTGTATATCATAATACAGCACACTCACACTGTGACTCACTGTATATCATAATACAGCACACTCACACTGTGACTCACTGTACCCCACAATACAGCACACTCACACTGTGACTCACTGTACCCCACAATACAACACACTCACACTGTGACTCACTGTACCCCACAATACAGCACACTCACACTGCGACTCACTGTATATCATAATACAGCACACTCACACTGAGACTCACTGTACCCCACAATACAGCACACTCACACTGTGACTCACTGTATATCACAATACAGCACACTCACACTGTGACTCACTGCATATCATAATACAGCACACTCACACTGTGACTCACTGTACCCCACAATACAGCACACTCACACTGTGACTCACTGTATATCATAATACAGCACACTCACACTGTGACTCACTGCATATCATAATACAGCACACTCACACTGTGACTCACTGTACCCCACAATACAGCACACTCACACTGAGACTCACTGTATATCATAATACAGCACACTCACACTGTGACTCACTGTATATCATAATACAGCACACTTACACTGAGACTCACTGTACCCCACAATACAGCACACTCACACTGTGACTCACTGTGCCCGACAATACAACACACTCACACTGAGACTCACTGTACCCCACAATACAGCACACTCACAATGAGACTCACTGTATATCATAATACAGCACACTCACACTGAGACTCACTGTACCCCACAATACAGCACACTCACACTGTGACTCACTGTGCCCGACAATACAACACACTCACACTGAGACTCACTGTACCCCACAATACAGCACACTCACAATGAGACTCACTGTATATCACAATACAGCACACTCACACTGTGACTCACTGTATATCATAATACAGCACACTTACACTGAGACTCACTGTACCCCACAATACAGCACACTCACACTGAGACTCAGTGTATATCACAATACAGCACACTCACACTGTGACTCACTGTATATCATAATACAGCACACTCACACTGTGACTCACTGTATATCATAATACAGCACACTCACACTGTGACTCACTGTATATCATAATACAGCACACTCACACTGTGACTCACTGTATATCATAATACAGCACACTCGCACTGTGACTCACTGTACCCCACAATACAGCACACTCACACTGTGACTCACTGTATATCATAATACAGCACACTCACACTGAGACTCACTGTATATCATAATACAGCACACTCACACTGAGACTCACTGTATATCATAATACAGCACACTCACACTGTGACTCACTGTATATCACAATACAGCACACTCACACTGTGACTCACTGTATATCATAATACAGCACACTCACACTGTGACTCACTGTATATCATAATACAGCACACTCACACTGTGACTCACTGTATATCATAATACAGCACACTCACACTGTGACTCACTGTATATCATAATACAGCACACTCGCACTGTGACTCACTGTATATCATAATACAGCACACTCACACTGTGACTCACTGTATATCACAATACAGCACACTCACACTGTGACTCACTGTATATCATAATACAGCACACTCACACTGTGACTCACTGTATATCACAATACAGCACACTCACACTGTGACTCACTGTATATCATAATACAGCACACTCGCACTGTGACTCACTGTATATCATAATACAGCACACTCACACTGCGACTCACTGTATATCATAATACAGCACACTCACACTGTGACTCACTGTATATCATAATACAGCACACTCACACTGTGACTCACTGTACCCCACAATACAACACACTCACACTGTGACTCACTGTATATCATAATACAGCACACTCACACTGTGACTCACTGTATATCATAATACAGCACACTCACACTGTGACTCACTGTACCCCACAATACAACACACTCACACTGTGACTCACTGTATATCATAATACAGCACACTCACACTGTGACTCACTGTATATCATAATACAGCACACTCACACTGTGACTCACTGTACCCCACAATACAACACACTCACACTGTGACTCACTGTATATCATAATACAGCACACTCACACTGTGACTCACTGTATATCATAATACAGCACACTTACACTGTGACTCACTGTACCCCACAATACAGCACACTCACACTGTGACTCACTGTACCCCACAATACAACACACTCACACTGTGACTCACTGTACCCCACAATACAGCACACTCACACTGCGACTCACTGTACCCCACAATACAGCACACTCACACTGAGACTCACTGAACCCGACACTACAGCACACTCACACTGAGACTCACTGTACCCCACAATACAGCACACTCACACTGAGACTCACTGTATATCACAATACAGCACACTCACACTGTGACTCACTGCATATCATAATACAGCACACTCACACTGTGACTCACTGTACCCCACAATACAGCACACTCACACTGTGACTCACTGTATATCATAATACAGCACACTCACACTGAGACTCACTGTATATCATAATACAGCACACTCACACTGTGACTCACTGTATATCATAATACAGCACACTCACACTGTGACTCACTGCATATCATAATACAGCACACTCACACTGTGACTCACTGTACCCCACAATACAGCACACTCACACTGAGACTCACTGTATATCATAATACAGCACACTCACACTGTGACTCACTGTATATCATAATACAGCACACTTACACTGAGACTCACTGTACCCCACAATACAGCACACTCACACTGAGACTCAGTGTATATCACAATACAGCACACTCACACTGTGACTCACTGTATATCATAATACAGCACACTCACACTGTGACTCACTGTATATCATAATACAGCACACTCACACTGTGACTCACTGTATATCATAATACAGCACACTCACACTGTGACTCACTGTATATCATAATACAGCACACTAGCACTGTGACTCACTGTACCCCACAATACAGCACACTCACACTGTGACTCACTGTATATCATAATACAGCACACTCACACTGAGACTCACTGTATATCATAATACAGCACACTCACACTGAGACTCACTGTATATCATAATACAGCACACTCACACTGTGACTCACTGTATATCACAATACAGCACACTCACACTGTGACTCACTGTATATCATAATACAGCACACTCACACTGTGACTCACTGTATATCATAATACAGCACACTCACACTGTGACTCACTGTATATCATAATACAGCACACTCACACTGTGACTCACTGTATATCATAATACAGCACACTCGCACTGTGACTCACTGTATATCATAATACAGCACACTCACACTGTGACTCACTGTATATCACAATACAGCACACTCACACTGTGACTCACTGTATATCATAATACAGCACACTCACACTGTGACTCACTGTATATCACAATACAGCACACTCACACTGTGACTCACTGTATATCATAATACAGCACACTCGCACTGTGACTCACTGTATATCATAATACAGCACACTCACACTGCGACTCACTGTATATCATAATACAGCACACTCACACTGTGACTCACTGTATATCATAATACAGCACACTCACACTGTGACTCACTGTACCCCACAATACAACACACTCACACTGTGACTCACTGTATATCATAATACAGCACACTCACACTGTGACTCACTGTATATCATAATACAGCACACTCACACTGTGACTCACTGTACCCCACAATACAGCACACTCACACTGTGACTCACTGTACCCCACAATACAACACACTCACACTGTGACTCACTGTACCCCACAATACAGCACACTCACACTGCGACTCACTGTATATCATAATACAGCACACTCACACTGAGACTCACTGTACCCCACAATACAGCACACTCACACTGTGACTCACTGTGCCCGACAATACAGCACACTCACACTGAGACTCACTGTACCCCACAATACAGCACACTCACACTGAGACTCACTGTATATCACAATACAGCACACTCACACTGTGACTCACTGTATATCATAATGCAGCACACTCACACTGTGACTCACTGCATATCATAATACAGCACACTCACACTGTGACTCACTGTATATCATAATACAGCACACTCACACTGTGACACTGTACCCCACAATACAGCACACTCACACTGAGACTCACTGTATATCATAATACAGCACACTCACACTGTGACTCACTGTATATCATAATACAGCACACTCGCACTGTGACTCACTGTATATCATAATACAGCACACTCGCACTGTGACTCACTGTATATCATAATACAGCACACTCACACTGTGACTCACTGTATATCATAATACAGCACACTCGCACTGTGACTCACTGTATATCATAATACAGCAAACTAACACTGTGACTCACTGTATATCATAATACAGCACACTCACACTGAGACTCACTGTATATCACAATACAGCACACTAACACTGTGACTCACTGCATATCATAATACAGCACACTCACACTGTGACTCACTGTATATCATAATACAGCACACTCGCACTGTGACTCACTGTATATCATAATACAGCACACTCACACTGCGACTCACTGTATATCATAATACAGCACACTCACACTGTGACTCACTGTACCCCACAATACAACACACTCACACTGTGACTCACTGTATATCATAATACAGCACACTCACACTGTGACTCACTGTATATCATAATACAGCACACTCACACTGTGACTCACTGTATATCACAACACAGCACACTCACACTGTGACTCACTGTATATCATAATACAGCACACTCACACTGTGACTCACTGTATATCACAATACAGCACACTCACACTGCGACTCACTGTTTATCATAATACAGCACACTCACACTGTGACTCACTGTATATCATAATACAGCACACTCACACTGTGACTCACTGTACCCCACAATACAACACACTCACACTGTGACTCACTGTATATCATAATACAGCACACTCACACTGTGACTCACTGTATATCATAATACAGCACACTCATACTGTGACTCACTGTAACCCACAATACAGCACACTCACACTGTGACTCACTGTACCCCACAATACAGCACACTCACACTGTGACTCACTGTACCCCACAATACAACACACTCACACTGTGACTCACTGTACCCCACAATACAGCACACTCACACTGTGACTCACTGTACCCCACAATACAACACACTCACACTGTGACTCACTGTACCCCACAATAAAGCACACTCACACTGTGACTCACTGTATATCATAATACAGCACACTCACACTGTGACTCACTGTACCCCACAATACAGCACACTCACACTGTGACTCACTGTATATCATAATACAGCACACTCACACTGTGACTCACTGTACCCCACAATACAGCACACTCACACTGTGACTCACTGTATATCATAATACAGCACACTCACACTGTGACTCACTGTATATCATAATACAGCACACTCACACTGAGACTCACTGTACCCCACAATACAGCACACTCACACTGTGACTCACTGTACCCCACAATACAGCACACTCACACTGAGACTCACTGTGCCCGACAATACAACACACTCACACTGTGACTCACTGTACCCCACAATACAACACACTCACACTGTGACTCACTGTACCCCACAATACAACACACTCACACTGTGACTCACTGTACCCCACAATACAACACACTCACACTGTGACTCACTGTATATCATAATACAGCACACTCACACTGAGACTCACTGTACCCCACAATACAACACACTCACACTGTGACTCACTGTATATCATAATACAACACACTCACACTGTGACTCACTGTACCCCACAATACAGCACACTCACACTGCGACTCACTGTACCCCACAATACAACACACTCACACTGTGACTCACTGTATATCATAATACAACACACTCACACTGTGACTCACTGTACCCCACAATACAGCACACTCACACTGCGACTCACTGTACCCCACAATACAACACACTCACACTGTGACTCACTGTATATCATAATACAACACACTCACACTGCGACTCACTGTACCCCACAATACAACACACTCACACTGTGACTCACTGTATATCATAATACAGCACACTCACAATGCGACTCACTGTATATCATAATACAGCACACTCACACTGTGACTCACTGTACCCCACAATACAGCACACTCACACTGTGACTCACTGTACCCCACAATACAGCACACTCACACTGTGACTCACTGTACCCCACAATACAGCACACTCACACTGTGACTCACTGTACCCCACAATACAGCACACTCACACTGAGACTCACTGCATATCATAATACAGCACACTCACACTGTGACTCACTGTACCCCACAATACAGCACACTCACACTGAGACTCACTGTATATCATAATACAGCACACTCACACTGAGACTCACTGTATATCACAATACAGCACACTCACACTGTGACTCACTGTACCCCACAATACAGCACACTCACACTGTGACTCACTGTACCCCACAATACAGCACACTCACACTGAGACTCACTGTACCCCACAATACAGCACACTCACACTGTGACTCACTGTACCCCACAATACAGCACACTCACTGTGACTCACTGTATATCATAATACAGCACACTCACACTGCGACTCACTGTATATCATAATACAGCACACTCACACTGCGACTCACTGTATATCATAATACAGCACACTCACACTGCGACTCACTGTATATCATAATACAGCACACTCACACTGTGACTCACTGTACCCCACAATACAGCACACTCACACTGTGACTCACTGTACCCCACAATACAACACACTCACACTGAGACTCACTGTATATCACAATACAGCACACTCACACTGTGACTCACTGTACCCGACAATACAGCACACTCACACTGAGACTCACTGTATATCATAATACAGCACACTCACACTGTGACTCACTGTACCCCACAATACAGCACACTCACACTGAGACTCACTGTATATCATAATACAGCACACTCACACTGAGACTCACTGTACCCCACAATACAGCACACTCACACTGTGACTCACTGTATATCATAATACAGCACACTCACACTGAGACTCACTGTATATCATAATACAGCACACTCACACTGAGACTCACTGTATATCATAATACAGCACACTCACACTGCGACTCACTGTATATCATAATACAGCACACTCACACTGTGACTCACTGTATATCATAATACATCACACTCACACTGAGACTCACTGTATATCACAATACAGCACACTCACACTGAGACTCACTGTATATCATAATACAGCACACTCACACTGAGACTCACTGTATATCATAATACAGCACACTCACACTGCGACTCACTGTATATCATAATACAGCACACTCACACTGTGACTCACTGTATATCATAATACAGCACACTCACACTGTGACTCACTGTATATCACAATACAGCACACTCACACTGCGACTCACTGTATATCATAATACAGCACACTCACACTGTGACTCACTGTACCCCACAATACAGCACACTCACACTGTGACTCACTGTATATCACAATACAGCACACTCACACTGTGACTCACTGTACCCGACAATGCAGCACACTCACACTGAGACTCACTGTATATCATAATACAGCACACTCACACTGTGACTCACTGTACCCGACAATGCAGCACACTCACACTGAGACTCACTGTATATCATAATACAGCACACTCACACTGTGACTCACTGTACCCCACAATACAGCACACTCGCACTGTGACTCACTGTATATCATAATACAGCACACTCACACTGTGACTCACTGTATATCATAATACAGCACACTCACACTGTGACTCACTGTATATCATAATACAGCACACTCACACTGTGACTCACTGTATATCATAATACAGCACACTCACACTGTGACTCACTGTATATCATAATACAGCACACTCACACTGAGACTCACTGTATATCATAATACAGCACACTCACACTGCGACTCACTGTATATCATAATACAGCACACTCACACTGTGACTCACTGTACCCCACAATACAGCACACTCGCACTGTGACTCACTGTATATCATAATACAGCACACTCACACTGTGACTCACTGTATATCATAATACAGCACACTCACACTGTGACTCACTGTATATCATAATACAGCACACTCACACTGCGACTCACTGTATATCATAATACAGCACACTCACACTGTGACTCACTGTATATCATAATACAGCACACTCACACTGAGACTCACTGTATATCATAATACAGCACACTCACACTGTGACTCACTGTATATCATAATACAGCACACTCACACTGCGACTCACTGTATATCATAATACAGCACACTCACACTGCGACTCACTGTATATCATAACACAGCACACTCACACTGTGACTCACTGTACCCCATAATACAGCACACTCACACTGTGACTCACTGTATATCATAATACAACACACTCAAACTGCGACTCACTGTACCCCACAATACAACACACTCACACTGAGACTCACTGTACCCCATAATACAGCACACTCACACTGTGACTCACTGTACGCCACAATACAGCACACTCACACTGTGACTCACTGTATATCATAATCCAACACACTCACACTGCGACTCACTGTACCCCACAATACAGCACACTCACACTGAGACTCACTGTACCCCACAATACAGCACACTCACACTGCGACTCACTGTATATCATAATACAACACACTCACACTGCGACTCACTGTACCCCACAATACAGCACACTCACACTGAGACTCACTGTACCCCACAATACAGCACACTCACACTGTGACTCACTGTACCCCATAATACAGCACACTCACACTGTGACTCACTGTACGCCACAATACAGCACACTCACACTGTGACTCACTGTACCCCATAATACAGCACACTCACACTGTGACTCACTGTACCCCACAATACAGCACACTCACACTGAGACTCACTGTATATCATAATACAGCACACTCACACTGAGACTCACTGTACCCCACAATACAGCACACTCACACTGTGACTCACTGTACCCCACAATACAGCACACTCACACTGTGACTCACTGTATATCATAATACAGCACACTCACACTGTGACTCACTGTATATCATAATACAACACACTCACACTGTGACTCACTGTACCCCACAATACAGCACACTCACACTGTGACTCACTGTATATCATAATACAGCACACTCATACTGAGACTCACTGTACCCCACAATACAGCACACTCACACTGTGACTCACTGTATATCATAATACAACACACTCACACTGAGACTCACTGTACCCCACAATACAGCACACTCACACTGTGACTCACTGTATATCATAATACAGCACACTCATACTGAGACTCACTGTACCCCACAATACAGCACACACACACTGTACCCCACAATACAACACACTCACACTGCGACTCACTGTACCCCACAATACAACACACTCACACTGTGACTCACTGTACCCCACAATACAACACACTCACACTGAGACTCACTGTATATCATAATACAGCACACTCACACTGTGACTCACTGTACCCCACAATACAGCACACTCACACTGTGACTCACTGTACCCCACAATACAGCACACTCACACTTTGACTCACTGTACCCCACAATACAGCACACTCACACTGTGACTCACTGTACCCCACAATACAGCACACTCACACTGTGACTCACTGTACCCCACAATACAGCACACTCACACTGAGACTCACTGTATATCATAATACAGCACACTCACACTGAGACTCACTGTATATCATAATACAGCACACTCACACTGTGACTCACTGTACCCCACAATACAGCACACTCACACTGCGACTCACTGTATATCATAATACAGCACACTCACACTGTGACTCACTGTATATCATAATACAGCACACTCACACTGTGACTCACTGTATATCATAATACAGCACACTCACACTGTGACTCACTGTATATCATAATACAGCACACTCACACTGTGACTCACTGTATATCATAATACAGCACACTCACACTGTGACTCACTGTATATCATAATACAGCACACTCACACTGTGACTCACTGTATATCATAATACAGCACACTCACACTGTGACTCACTGTATATCATAATACAGCACACTCACACTGCGACTCACTGTATATCATAATACAGCACACTCACACTGTGACTCACTGTACCCCACAATACAGCACACTCACACTGAGACTCACTGTATATCATAATACAGCACACTCACACTGCGACTCACTGTATATCATAATACAGCACACTCACACTGTGACTCACTGTATATCATAATACAGCACACTCACACTGTGACTCACTGTACCCCATAATACAGCACACTCACACTGAGACTCACTGTATATCATAATACAGCACACTCACACTGCGACTCACTGTATATCATAATACAGCACACTCACACTGTGACTCACTGTATATCATAATACAGCACACTCACACTGTGACTCATTGTACCCCACAATACAGCACACTCACACTGTGACTCACTGTACCCCACAATACAACACACTCACACTGTGACTCACTGTATATCATAATACAGCACACTCACACTGAGACTCACTGTATATCATAATACAGCACACTCACACTGCGACTCACTGTATATCATAATACAGCACACTCACACTGTGACTCACTGTATATCATAATACAGCACACTCACACTGTGACTCACTGTACCCCACAATACAGCACACTCACACTGTGACTCACTGTATATCATAATACAGCACACTCACACTGTGACTCACTGTACCCCACAATACAGCACACTCACACTGAGACTCACTGTACCCCACAATACAGCACACTCACACTGCGACTCACTGTATATCATAATACAACACACTCACACTGCGACTCACTGTACCCCACAATACAGCACACTCACACTGAGACTCACTGTACCCCACAATACAGCACACTCACACTGTGACTCACTGTACCCCATAATACAGCACACTCACACTGTGACTCACTGTACGCCACAATACAGCACACTCACACTGTGACTCACTGTACCCCATAATACAGCACACTCACACTGTGACTCACTGTACCCCACAATACAGCACACTCACACTGAGACTCACTGTATATCATAATACAGCACACTCACACTGAGACTCACTGTACCCCACAATACAGCACACTCACACTGTGACTCACTGTACCCCACAATACAGCACACTCACACTGTGACTCACTGTATATCATAATACAGCACACTCACACTGTGACTCACTGTATATCATAATACAACACACTCACACTGTGACTCACTGTACCCCACAATACAGCACACTCACACTGTGACTCACTGTATATCATAATACAGCACACTCATACTGAGACTCACTGTACCCCACAATACAGCACACTCACACTGTGACTCACTGTATATCATAATACAACACACTCACACTGAGACTCACTGTACCCCACAATACAGCACACTCACACTGTGACTCACTGTATATCATAATACAGCACACTCATACTGAGACTCACTGTACCCCACAATACAGCACACACACACTGTACCCCACAATACAACACACTCACACTGCGACTCACTGTACCCCACAATACAACACACTCACACTGTGACTCACTGTACCCCACAATACAACACACTCACACTGAGACTCACTGTATATCATAATACAGCACACTCACACTGTGACTCACTGTACCCCACAATACAGCACACTCACACTGTGACTCACTGTACCCCACAATACAGCACACTCACACTTTGACTCACTGTACCCCACAATACAGCACACTCACACTGTGACTCACTGTACCCCACAATACAGCACACTCACACTGTGACTCACTGTACCCCACAATACAGCACACTCACACTGAGACTCACTGTATATCATAATACAGCACACTCACACTGAGACTCACTGTATATCATAATACAGCACACTCACACTGTGACTCACTGTACCCCACAATACAGCACACTCACACTGCGACTCACTGTATATCATAATACAGCACACTCACACTGTGACTCACTGTATATCATAATACAGCACACTCACACTGTGACTCACTGTATATCATAATACAGCACACTCACACTGTGACTCACTGTATATCATAATACAGCACACTCACACTGTGACTCACTGTATATCATAATACAGCACACTCACACTGTGACTCACTGTATATCATAATACAGCACACTCACACTGTGACTCACTGTATATCATAATACAGCACACTCACACTGTGACTCACTGTATATCATAATACAGCACACTCACACTGCGACTCACTGTATATCATAATACAGCACACTCACACTGTGACTCACTGTACCCCACAATACAGCACACTCACACTGAGACTCACTGTATATCATAATACAGCACACTCACACTGCGACTCACTGTATATCATAATACAGCACACTCACACTGTGACTCACTGTATATCATAATACAGCACACTCACACTGTGACTCACTGTACCCCATAATACAGCACACTCACACTGAGACTCACTGTATATCATAATACAGCACACTCACACTGCGACTCACTGTATATCATAATACAGCACACTCACACTGTGACTCACTGTATATCATAATACAGCACACTCACACTGTGACTCATTGTACCCCACAATACAGCACACTCACACTGTGACTCACTGTACCCCACAATACAACACACTCACACTGTGACTCACTGTGCCCGACAATACAGCACACTCACACTGAGACTCACTGTATATCATAATACAGCACACTCACACTGAGACTCACTGTATATCATAATACAGCACACTCACACTGCGACTCACTGTATATCATAATACAGCACACTCACACTGTGACTCACTGTATATCATAATACAGCACACTCACACTGTGACTCACTGTACCCCACAATACAGCACACTCACACTGTGACTCACTGTATATCATAATACAGCACACTCACACTGTGACTCACTGTACCCCACAATACAGCACACTCACACTGTGACTCACTGTATATCATAATACAGCACACTCACACTGAGACTCACTGTACCCCACAATACAGCACACTCACACTGTGACTCACTGTACCCCATAATACAGCACACTCACACTGTGACTCACTGTATATCATAATACAGCACACTCACACTGCGACTCACTGTATATCATAATACAGCACACTCACACTGAGACTCACTGTACCCCACAATACAGCACACTCACACTGTGACTCACTGTACGCCACAATACAGCACACTCACACTGTGACTCACTGTACCCCATAATACAGCACACTCACACTGTGACTCACTGTACCCCACAATACAGCACACTCACACTGTGACTCACTGTATATCATAATACAACACACTCACACTGAGACTCACTGTATATCATAATACAGCACACTCACACTGTGACTCACTGTACCCCACAATACAACACACTCACACTGTGACTCACTGTACCCCACAATACAGCACACTCACACTGTGACTCACTGTATATCATAATACAACACACTCACACTGAGACTCACTGTATATCATAATACAGCACACTCACACTGAGACTCACTGTATATCATAATACAGCACACTCACACTGTGACTCACTGTGCCCGACAATACAACACACTCACACTGAGACTCACTGTACCCCACAATACAGCACACTCACACTGTGACTCACTGTACCCCACAATACAGCACACTCACACTGAGACTCACTGTACCCCACAATACAACACACTCACACTGTGACTCACTGTATATCATAATACAGCACACTCACACTGTGACTCACTGTATATCATAATACAGCACACTCACACTGTGACTCACTGTACCCCACAATACAGCACACTCACACTGTGACTCACTGTACCCCACAATACAGCACACTCACACTGTGACTCACTGTACCCCACAATACAACACACTCACACTGTGACTCACTGTATATCATAATACAGCACACTCACACTGTGACTCACTGTATATCATAATACAGCACACTCACACTGAGACTCACTGTACCCCACAATACAACACACTCACACTGTGACTCACTGTATATCATAATACAGCACACTCACACTGAGACTCACTGTACCCCACAATACAGCACACTCACACTGAGACTCACTGTATATCATAATACAGCACACTCACACTGTGACTCACTGTATATCATAATACAGCACACTCACACTGTGACTCACTGTACCCCACAATACAACACACTCACACTGCGACTCACTGTATATCATAATACAGCACACTCACACTGTGACTCACTGTACCCCACAATACAGCACACTCACACTGTGACTCACTGTACCCCACAATACAGCACACTCACACTGTGACTCACTGTATATCATAATACAGCACACTCACACTGTGACTCACTGTACCCCACAATACAGCACACTCACACTGCGACTCACTGTATATCATAATACAGCACACTCACACTGTGACTCACTGTACCCCACAATACAGCACACTCACACTGTGACTCACTGTACCCCACAATACAGCACACTCACACTGTGACTCACTGTACCCCACAATACAGCACACACACACTGTGACTCACTGTACCCGACAATACAGCAGACACGCACTGTGACTCACTGTACCCCACAATACAGCACACACACACTGTGACTCACTGTACCCCACAATACAGCACACACACACTGTGACTCACTGTACCCCACAATACAGCACACACACACTGAGACTCACTGTACCCCACAATACAGCACACACACACTGAGACTCACTGTACCCCACAATACAGCACACACACACTGTGACTCACTGTACCCCACAATACAGCACACACACACTGAGACTCACTGTACCCCACAATACAGCACACTCTCACTGTGACTCACTGTACCCCACAATACAGCACACTCACACTGTGACTCACTGTACCCCACAATACAGCACACTCACACTGTGACTCACTGTACCCGACAATACAGCAGACACGCACTGTACCCCACATTACAATACACTCACACCGTACCCCACATTACAATACACTCACACCGAAGCCCACATTACAGTAC
The DNA here is from genome assembly GCF_035084215.1 of Heptranchias perlo. NCBI lineage: Eukaryota > Metazoa > Chordata > Chondrichthyes > Hexanchiformes > Hexanchidae > Heptranchias > Heptranchias perlo. The sequence continues at coordinate 601,310 of NW_027138352.1, read as the reverse complement.
ACTCACACTGTACCCCACATTACAATACACTCACACTGTACCCCCTCATTACAATACAACAGTACTGTACCCCAAATTACAGTACACTCACACTGTACCCCATGTTACAATACATTATTACTGTACCCCACATTTCTATAGTCATATACTATACCCCACATTGCAATGCTGATAGTGTACTTGAGTACATATTAAAATTCTCAGAGTACCCCATTATACAATGCTTATAGTGTACCCCATTATACAATGCTCATAGTGTACCCCACATTACAATGCTCATAGTGTACCCCACATCACAATGCTCACACTGTACCCCACATTACAATACACTCACACTGTACCCCACATTACAATGTTCACACTGTACCCCACACTACGACACACTGTGACACATCTGATTACATTTGGATAGCTTCAAATGATTTGGGTGAGGTCAGGGACTCCCTACCTGGGGACCCATATCTCCACGCTCGCCCTTCAGTCCATTATCTCCGGGACTTCCCTGGAAACCAAAAGCAAAATTCGTATGAGCACGAATGAGAACACACGGGGAAAATATAACAACGGGGGCAACAAGGGCAGAAATCAGACTCGGGCGGGAGAACGATCACGTCGACCGCCCTGCCTGATGTTCACCTCTGCGGAACTTTAATGGGTGCCAAGAGTGCCAACCCTTGGCGTCCAGGCACCATCTCAGCATCGAGTGTTTAAAATTTGCAGCTCCCCTAAATAGCTGCTTTGCTTCAGTGCACTGCTTAGGCTGGAATCGAACCCTAAACACACCAGGAGGGCCCTGTTTTAAAAGATAGCTCATCTCAGTGAGGGCAGAGCAGGCTCTATCACTGGCCTCAGTGCGCTAGGGGAGGGGGGAGGCTGAGCTGGACCAACCAGTATCCCTTGCTCCTTCTCGCCCGTAATTGCCCCATTTGTGGACTTCAGGGGAAGGATCTGTTCGGGTTCTGCTGCGTTACCATTGTCAGGTTTGACATGGGTCTCTCCCCCACTCGCTGCTGCACTACAGTAGAGGAAATGTCCACTGGGAAAGAAGTGGCAGGGGAAAAGGGCCACAGAGGTGAACCCATGCTAATGTTGGGCCATTGGGATCGGCAATGGGGACCATGAGGCACGGTCAGCACAAGGTGCCCTAGCAGACCAGGGAGTTCTGAGGAGACTCGGGCCTCCCAGCTACCCCATGGTGCAGTTACCATCACCGCAGCCTTGATCTTGATCAAATTCATCTACTCGTGTGTTGACCCAGCAACTTATTGTCAAAACTTCTTAAAGCGATTACTTTTGATGGGTGTTGATTG